>NC_136010.1:25856479-26086479 GCF_048128805.1 Centroberyx gerrardi | reverse complement strand
TTGCTGTATGATGTACAAAATTGACGCCCCTGTCCTCTCCCCTCTCTTCCCAGAATCCTCGCTGGCAGTGCCGGTGTCGTGCGCGGCGCTGTTTCCCATGGACCTGCGGGTGGGAGAGCGGGGGATGCGTCCCGGCTCGGACACGGCGCTCCTCACCCCGCTGCACCCGCCGCTGCTCCTCACCCCGTTCTCCCCTCAGCCCTGCACCTCCTTCTCCCAACACCAACTCCAGCAGCACATCCGGGTACGAGGGGGAACTGATCAATTTCTGATCGATTTGTTTCATTACTTTTTGATGATGGAATCTTCTATATTTTGAGTGAATTTCAAGTAGCTTGTTTTCTTCTATAATAAATAGATAGATAATAGATAGTAGATATAAAAGATAGATAATAGATAGTAGATAGTAATTGTAGGCCATGGTTCAGTTTGCATGTTGGTCACCCATTTAATGTGTGTGTGTTGTCATTTGCATGTGTGTGTCCAGTTTAATATGGAGCAGAGGAGGCGAGAGCAGGAGCAGCAAGAGAAGCAGCAGGAGCTGCAGCAGCTAAAACACAAGGACAAGAGTCAACAGAGTGAGTCACACACACACACACACACACACACACACACACACACACACGCACATTTACACACACACACTTTAAACACTTTAAACTTCAAAGTCAACTGTTACTACAAGTTTCAGTTTACCGCTGGAGTTTCCACATGTTGAAAAAACAATCACTGCCACAGAGGAAATTCCCCGTAAAAGATGCGACTCATCATATTTATCATATCGTATCATATTTATTGAGCGGTATTCCTCCACTTCCAAAGCTGTTTAATGTATGCTGTGAGCTGGGAGGCAGTGGAGCTGTAACAGTGCAGTTAAACAGCCTGGCTCTGCACACATGGAGCCACTGGGTCAATATTGACCCTATCAATCCTGACACCTCCTGTCACCTCTGCATACACACACACACTTAGACAGGCAGCTGCAAACACACAGACTGCAAACACACACACACACACACACACCGATGCATGTATGCACTCGACCATGAATATACACACATATTGCCAAGCACATTCATACACAGATACAACACAGAGTACATCACATAACGGACACATTTGGATATTTGCCGAAGCTCCCCTCAGCATTGTTTCTGTCGTACTTTAGCCTTTTTAATATTTAGCAGTTGCTGAACTCGTTTTTGATTGGTTGTCTCTGGGATTGATTGACAGGCGCGGTGGCCAGTTCCCTGGTGAAACAGAAACTCCAGGAAGTGATTCTGAAGAAGCAGAAACAGGCGGCGCTGGAGAGAACCAACTCCAACCCCCTGACCGCAGCGCCTGTAGCATACAGGTAACACAGCACGCACGCACACACACACACACACACACACACACACACACACACTCACAGTTCAGAAACACATTGTAACATTGTAACACAAATGTAACATTGACTCATCAGCTCATACTGGTATCAGACAGAGGTTACATCCAAAAATATTAAATATGGGCAGCAGTTTGTAATTGAGCATGAATATATACAGTATATATACAGTATCTATATCTAAATCTATACTGATAAATCTATAACAGCATTATATGCCATTGGGTTTGCTGTCAGCTCTAGTCTAGTCTTATTTATTGTGTGATTGCTGACTCAGCAATCACAGGTATAATATTCCCACTATTTATTTTTATTATTCCGTACGTTTTTTGGCACTTAACTACTTCTGCATACTTTCACTTAGAGACTCCGTTCAAACTTTAAAATGTTCAGCTTCATTGGGAATCGATTGCGTTTACTTTTCTAAGCTATTTGACTTTTATTTTTTAAGATATTCTACTTTTTTCTACTTTTTTTTATAATGGGAGTCTATGGGCGGAATGTTCAAACCATGCCCTCTTTGAACTCTAACTACTCTTTCATACTTTAAGCTAGAAACTTTAAACGGGTCACCACTTTTAGTACTTTATCACTTTAATTCAGCTTTTTGACAACTTTTGTACTTTTTGAGTAATCGCAGTTTACGTTTTATACTTTTTTTAACCTTTATAATGGCAGCCTATGGAGCTACGCTAGAGTGCGTGATGTCACAATTCACTCTAGCAGACTTTACAGGCCGTACTTTTTACTAAATTCACACATTTTAAAACTGTGACAGTTCACACAACTTTAATACTACATACACATATTATACATCAAACCCTTCAGCTACTTCTGCTTTCACGCACAATGTCAATATATAAGCAATGCGATGTATAGTTTTTGAGATATTAACTTTTGTTTGACACTAGTGTTCCACTCTTTTTCACAGTAGTTTCTGCTGCTCTGCTTCTCTCTTACACATGCAGCTCTTCTGCTTATTTCACTCTTCTCCATTTCAACATGTCTTTTACATATTTTCATACCTTTTTTACTTCTTAGTATTATTACGTTTTAGTACATTTCTAACATTATTACTTGTCACTTTCGTATTTTCTGTTTTTTCTACTGAATATATACCTACTCTTCATACTATTCATACTTCTTGTACCTTTCAGCTTTTATATATAAGCCTTCCTACTCTTCCTACCAACTGCACATTTTTATACCTTTTTTACTTATTAGTATTATTACATTTTAGTACATTTCTAACATTATTACTTGTCACTGCCTTCTTACTCTTCATACTACTAGTACCTTCCAGCTTTTCACATAAGCCTTCCTACTCTTCCTACCAACTGCATATTTTTATACCTTTTTACTTCTTAGTATTGTTACATTTTAGTATATTTTAGTACATTTCCACTCGATTTCACAATAGTTTCTGCTGCACTGCTGCTCTCTTACACATGCAGCTCTTGTGCTTATTTCACTCTTCTTCATTTCAACTTGTCTTTTACATATTTGCTTACCCTTTTCTTCTCACTATTGTTACATTTTAGTACATTTCTAACATCATTACTTATCACTTGGACACTCATTACAGCTCCTTCAAAGAAGTGTTTTAAACTGCCACATTTACCACAGTTTTAACATTACATATACATATTATACTTTGGTTCAGCCGTTTCAGGTTGAACAGACGATCCACAGTCATGTTCAAAAACACGCACGCACACACACACATACACACACACACAGCTGCTGGTACGTACACATCCACCCGCACGCGCACAGACACACACACACGCACACACACACACACAGACAGAAATATGTGACATAGATACAGCCATAGGATAAGAAAGAGGGAAAGAGGAGAGTGATAGACCAGTCACAGACAGCCAACAGAAAGGGTGAGCTGTACCCACACTAAACTGCACCAGTGCCACAGTTTGCACGCTCAGCAATCACACGCATTTTCTCCAGAAAATGCACCTTTCTAGTTTATATAGGCCTTTATCACAGTCAAGTCTCAAAGGGCTTTACATAGCATCATATGCATGTCATATACCATACTACATCATACATATCCATACTACATATATATACACATCATATACATCCTATACTAGGTCATATGCATACTTCATATACATCGTTTTACTACATCATATGCTAGATCAGCTCTAAACTCTGAAGGTATAAGTTTCTACTGTTTGTGGTTTGATTATTTAACTGATTGGTTGTGTGTGTGTGTGTGTGTGTGTGTTGGGTTCGTCCAGAGAGCTGGCTCCAGACCCCGGTGTCTCCTCCCAGCCTCTGGTCTCCTCTCCCACGCACCCTCCCTCTGAGGGTTCAGACGAGACGCCGCTACGCAGAGCAGGTAACACAGAGCCATGTTTCATCATTTACTATCACTGTCTATAATTCGTCATTTATTATTCAAACTACAAAATTCCCATTTTCCCCCCCACAATGAAATCAGGGAGTGTGGATCGGTCTTCATCTGTTTGTTCGATTGTTTGTTCGTCCATCCTTCCGTCACACACAATATCTCAGACAACACTGATCGGATTTTGACAAAACTCAGGCGAATGATGCATCTCACCACTGTGTTCCAGCATTTCCATAATGACACTGGCCTAACGGGGGCGCTTCAATTACAGGTCAAAACAAGGTGACATAGTTGTTTCTGATTGGTCCAGAGGGACGGCATCATTCATCAGGGATGACACGTTTACTGTTGTCTGGTTTCGTTTTAAGGCGAGCAGCCTCTAGCCCCAAAGGATGGATGTTACAGAACTTCACTGATGAATTTAGAGGTGATGAAAATGAATGAAAGACAGTTTGATTAAACTGCTGATGAATGCAGATTTTCCTTTCATCATCATCATCACCTCCCAGTCCCAGTACTTTAATGCTTCAAAAAACTGTTTTATACTGTTTAGGTTTCCCATGCATTTCAGTAGGAAGCTACAGTATGCTCCACATGACTCTGGATAATGATATGCTTCATTCATACAACACTGCTATTTTGCTGTGGATGGAAATAGCACAACAGCAAAATATGTACGGGTAAACACCATGTAACTTGAGCTCTGCGCTTCAAAAGTAGACCTGCTATTAATTTTATAGCGGGTGGAAAAATTCCAAATAAAGATTACAACTATAATTATGGTATTTTAATTTTTATTATTTTAAGAATTGTTTAATTTTATTATTCAATTAATTTTTTGATTAATTTGTGCCAAAGACACAAATTTGGCATTGTGACACAATAGCAAACAAACAAAAAAATACATAATGCACACACACACACACACACACACACATGCACGCATATACACACACACGCACTCACTAAAAACACACACGCTAAAAACGCAGAGGATTTTTCCCAGGAAAAAGCGATCAAATACCGGGTGTTTAGATAAAAAATATTTGATAAATATTCGATAAAAACTTTCATGAACTGGATATTGGTTGAATCACTATTGTGTTAGATGGAGAGTAGCAAAACATTTATATGTATATGAAAATGTTGCAGATTATCATTTTAAGTAACATTTTCCCACGGTGCCTTTAGCGTCAGAGCCCAACCTGAAGGTGAAGCACAAGCTGAAGAAACACCTGAACACCCGCAAGAGCCCGCTCACCCGCAAGGAGAGCGCCCCGCCCACCATCAAACACAGAGTACCTGACACACTGGGTAACTAGACACACACACACACACACACACACACACACACACCAAAATACCATGGAATCAAACACTGAGCACGCAACAAAATACACTCATTCAAATGATTATTATTATTATTTTTTTCACCTTTATTTATTCAGGGGAGTTTCACTGAGAGCAATGCTCTCTTTTTCAGGAACGCCCTGACCACATTCACACACATTCACACCTGGAAGCTGATCAGTACAACCACAGTCTGATCTGCTGCCACTGAGCAGCTCCACTGGAGCAGTTGGGGTTAAGGGCCTTGCTCAAGGGCACCTCAGTGGTGGTAATGAGGGAGGGGCAAGCGCTGTTTTTCACTTTCCCCACCCAGATTTATCCTGCCGGTCCGGGGGATTGAACCGACGACCTTCCGGTCACAAGCTCGCTTCTCTAACCTTTAGGCCACCACTGCATCTAAAGTGATCTAACAATATAATAAAATGGAACATAATTAACTTATAAGACCATACAATGAAAATTATCTTATCCAAAACTCATCCACCCTCCACCTCCCTCCCTCTCTCTCCAGACTCGTCCCCTAGCAGCAGTAGCACTCCGGTCTCCGGCTGCAGTTCCCCTAATGACAGTCTGCCCAATGAGAACGGGCTGCTGCCATCTGCAGGAGGCCTCTCGCATGAGGTAAGCATACACACACACACACACACACACAGGATAAAACTCCTAGCTCACTTCTATGGTCAAATTGTTCCTCTCGTCCAATCAAATCGGCACCTTTTTTCTTTGAGCCGGAAAAAAAACGGGAGCATTTGAAATTAGTGAGCACATGTTTGGGTAAGGAGAGTCGTTTCATGCGCATGAGCTGTGGCGAGATGCTGAGTAATGAGATGTTTAAAACAATGACACAGGAGCATGGGAACATTGGGTGTTTGTCAGCTGTCATTTAATCACAGACAGTCAGCCAGGACAGAGCAGCCTCCATCACACCTGCTGCACTGACGAGCTGACGAGCTGATGGTACCTCGGTGTTGTAAACCGTTCAGGACAAACACCAGGGACAGGTCTAGATTAAACTAGATTAGATTATATTATATTAGATTAGGCTAGAGTAGACTAGACTAGACTAGACTAGACTAGACTAGATTAGACTAGACTAGACTAGACTATATTAGACTAGATTAGACTAGACAAGACTATACTAGACTAGACTTGATTTGGTTCAACGGAATTTGATTTGATAAAATTTGATTTGATAAAATTAGATTAGATTAGATTTGATTAGATTAGATTCAAGTCAATTAGATACAATTAGATTAGGTTAGGTTAGATTCGATTCGATTAGATGAAAGTTTCAGGTCATTGATGCTGCAAATAGTAAAGGGACACAGTGAATAAAAGAATCAGAATATTGCAAGCAGAATGTCGTCTAGAAGTAGAAATCAAGGTGGGGTCAAGTAGAATATAATTTAGGAGCAGAAATCAAGGAAGGATGAAGCATGGAAGAGTAGAATTATGGGATACATAACCATAAACAGCAGCTCGTTTCATGGCCTTCCCTTGGTCATGGTTTGCTTAATAAACATGATTACGGTACTGGTCTTAAATACTGAAGGGGGTTTCTTCTAAACTATGGGTGTCTATCCAGAATAGGTAGTGATCCAATTTCTGTTGCGTCCCTACAGCTGTTTTTAATGAGTCTAAGCCCCAGAAGGCAATAGATTTGTCAGAAAAGTTATTTTTTTACCATCAAAATTCAATTCAGATTTAAATTAGATCGAGTAAAATATTTCTGAAAGATCATCATGTTTTGCCTGTCCAGGCCCAGAGGCTGCTGCTGCAGGACGGCTCTCTAGCTAACTTCACCATCCAGAGTGCCTCCGCTCTGCCCACCATCACACTGGGACTGCCAGCCAACACCAGGGTAATCACACAAATACACAAGTACAACACAAAGTTAACTTCATCATCTGCATTTTGGGTATATTCACAAAAAGTTCTTGAGGAGTTGTAGATGGAAAGTAAGTATTACTGAGTGTAAACACAGAGCACATGAGGAAGCTACAGGACAAGCCTGTCAGTGACTGCTACTGTACTGACTGCTGGATAATCTAATAATTGTTCAAAATATCCCTTTTGATGGGTTGACCATTTATTACCCATTCAGAGGGACGTTTTATTACATTTTCACAAATAATTACATTATGTTCAGTTGGTTTTGCAGCAAGTATTATAAACAACACTAAACATAAGATTGACAGGTACAACAAACAGCAGTCAATCACCAAGGCAAGATGTTGATGCAGAGACTCAGGCAAGCAGCATAACACAAATTATCAAAAAATAGCTAAATTCAAGACCTCAAAATGTCATACAGTTAGTTTTTTCACTATGCAATGACAGTTTCTTTGTACTACATGTCCACTTGTAGATGAATACAGAATGGGGTTAGTCGTACAAATTTCTTTTCATCATATCTGCACTGATAAACACAACTGTGACTTCATTACCAACAACAATCAATAAATCAACAATTAATCTCCTGTTGTCCTTTTTTAAAAGCCAAAGCTCTCAGCAACTGGAGAAGCAATCGTTCAGTCATTGGTGTTGATCATTGGTCATTTTGTGCTACGAAAAATCTTCCTTTAAATGTATCTCTCTGAAACCTGCAGGTGGCTGACTTGTCTGTTGAACTGTGTGTGTGTGTGTGTGTGTGTGTGTGTGTGTGTGTGTGTGCAGGTGGACGGGGGGCTGTCCTCTCTGAAGGTGGGCCGGGTGCCGGTGGTCACAGCCGGCGGCTCGCCGGTCTTCCTTCCCCTGGGCAGGGAGGAGCAGGCCGGGCAGCTGAACCCTCACCTCCAGCCGGTCATCATCCTGGAGCCCTCCGGACTGGTACACACTCCACTACTCGCTGGTGAGACACACGCACACACACACACACACACACGCACACACGCACACACACACACACACACACACACATATTTACATAATCATATTTGTGCTATGACCCTTCACAGGCATCCAGACTCTATTCTGAAAGTCATTTATACACAATCATCCGTGGTTTTGTTGTTCTCTCTCTCCCTGGTCACTTTACAGTTTTAAATGTTAGAGCACCACCTAGTGGTTACATTAAACATGTGCTGTTTTCCCATGGAGTCATGGAATTACTGTAACAGATACTATTTTGGAAAGAGATGGATTGGATGTAAACTACAACGGCTTGGTCACAAGGATTCAGAATCCTTCAGTGCACAGTTTACTGTAAATTCTGAAAAAGTGTGAAATGAAATAAATATGAAAGTTTTTGTCTCCCTCTGTGTCTCTCAATTCACCTCAATGACTTTATTGCCATGACTGTGTATTAGAACCTATATTGCCAAAGCAGCATATAAAATATACAATTTCAAAAAACAACAAACAACAGTTTATACATTCAAACCATACTGAGATGATGAATCATTTGGTTTGAAAACATGTGCTATATAATAGTCCAAAATTGAGAACATGTTATTCAAAGCATTCAAAAGCCACTAGCTTCAGGACATTGTAGTAACTGTGTGTGTGTGTTCCTGCTCACAAAAACCTACTGAATGTCTTAATACCTTCCTCTCTCCACCAGTTCCAGGCCTAGGCCCGCTGCAGTTTGCCCCCCAGTTAGACCGCCTGGCCCCAGGGGGCGCTCAGTCCCACAAGCCCCTGAGCAGGACGCGCTCGGAGCCCCTCCCCCAGAGCCAACGGCCCCTACACACACACCTCCTGCAACAGCAACACAACACGCAACTACTGGAGAGGCTCAAACAGCAGACTCACCTGGGCAAGGTAAGGAGAAGCGGAGATAGACACTCTGGCCTTTTATTCATATAACTCAACGTTAGCAATAATTTGAACTTATTCAATATTTTACTGCTGCCGTATGCTGCGTTCATGTCATATCAGATTTATCGTAAATACGAGCTGCCGACTGCGAAAAAACATTCACATCAGCCTCCTAGTGGTGAAAACAAGTAGGACAAGTGTGAAAGTTTTGCAGGATCCAAAATCTCCTACTCGGTGTCTCAAACCTTTCCGAAGAACATAATAATAAACCTTGATCATGAAATCCCTCATGATACCAAGACTTTCTACTTACTTCTTCTGACAAGTTACTTCAAAATCAACCGTAAACAAACTGCAGCAGATATTGCTCACTATTCGTTGGTAAAGTTGATTGTATTACTGTGAATAGAACTGATGATTTCGATTTTTATTATCTTGGAATAGTCGAAATTGGTGGATTCACTGTGTGAGATAGTGGGAGATATCGGAGCCTACAAAAAATCACACGTCTGGCTTGTAATTACTAGGAGGCTGACATAAACGTTTTTTCCCAGTCAGCAGCTTGTATTTACGGTAAATCCGATATGACTTGAACGCAGCATGAGTGGTGAGTCCAGGTGAAAGCTATAGCTTCTTATTGATTTCACCAATTAAACCCACTTCAATCATTAAAGGCAGCAGACAGGCTGAAGGAGGTTTAAGTCTTAAGTCAACTTAAGTCATGGGAAAGTGTTAATACTTTGTACACTCAGTTAGTTTCTACGCTCCAGTGTGTGCATGCAAGCTTACATGCGTGTGTCTGCACATGCACTCTTGTACGAATATGAGTTTGTATGTGCGAGCGAGCATGCATGCATATATGTTTGTCTGCGCATTCTGAAATGATGTGTTCTGTGTCTTCTTCTGTGTGTGTCCAGCTGATGTCCAAGTCCAGCGAGAAGCCTAGACTGCGTCAGATCCCCTCTGAGGAGATGGACTCCGAGGACGGGGGCGGGACGTCACCTGCGGAACCGGCCTATCCGAGCAGAGGGAGGGCGGAGTCACTGAGGGAGGCGGAACCGACAGCGGCCGACAACCAGGGAGAGCAGATCAACCTGCAACACGCACTCATACTCAACCAGGTTGGAACACACACACGCACGCAAGCACACACACAGTCCCACTGTAGAAATTGAATGTCCTTCATCCAACAGTCCTGTAGGTGGCAGCCTAACATTCTCCTCACATGATCCCAGCTGCCAGTGCAGACAGTTGTGGTTTGGCTGGCTGTTCATTACAAGCTGAATGGAAGTGGTTGTTTCAGCATGTTGATATGATGACGTGGTGCATGTAAGCTAAGCTATTATTCTTTATATAGAATTTGTCAATCACTGATCAACCAAACCACAAAGTTTGGTTTCTCTCTCTGCCTCTCTCTTCCTTTACTTGCTCTGTATTTCTGAGCTGATATTTAAGAAGGGAAAGGGACAAAATAATGGAGATTCAAAACTTTGAAACCTGTTATTTTCTCTCTAGGAATATTCTTGTTCTTTCCCTTTAAATCCTCTTATATTTAGGGTTTGACCAATGAAAGTAAAAAGTGTTTCCCCTTGAATTTTTTTGGCATCATTTCAGTTTAAGGGCTTCCCATAGACGTAGTGTATGATCACTAGTATTGATCACTTCTACAATAAATATATAATCAAACAAACTGTATCATATCCATCATATCAGAGGTGATTTTTAATAAAAGGACAATATCTACCTCTATCTAAACCAATACATCAGTCTAATCAACTAATATTTAACTAATATTTTATCATCATCCTCCTTTTTCTCTCTCCCACCCGCCCACCGTGCAGTCGTTGCTATGGGAACAGCAGAAGCAGCTGCAGCAGCTGCGTCGTCAGACCGCCCAGATGGAGACGCTGGCGGTACCCATGATGCTCAGCGGCGGCGGCGGGGTTGGCGGCGTCCACCGCCCGCTGTCTCGCACCCAGTCGTCCCCGGCCTCCACCTCGCTCAGCCTGCCTGAGAAAACCCTGAGCCTGGCCGCACCGGACACCACCAGCAAGCCCCGCTTCACCACTGGTGAGTCATGCACAGGCAGCATAAGAAGAAGAAGGAGGAGGAGGAGAAGGAGAAGAAGAAGCGAAAACTAGCTTAGTGCTAGTTTCAAGATCACCACCTGTTTTGTCAGTGAAGTTGACTGACCCAAACCCAAGTATATCAACTGTACATTCACAGTTTCCAATAATTCCCAGCATCTAGCGCCATCTAATGCTAAGTAGAGGTAACTAAGTGAAAGAAACTGAATGAGCATCCAAAATGAATGGAAGTCTATTAACATTTGTCCCCCAAAGCTCCTCCTTACAGACAGACCAACACATAGAAGCTCGTCACCTAGAGGCGAGCTTAAAAATGTGAACAATAAATAGCCTAAAGAAGAAACAAAGGAGTACTATACAAAAGGGCAAATGCACATAATAGCTAAAACAACAATAAAAACTAAATAATAATAATAATTTTAATATTAATAACTTTATTTATATAGCACCTTTAAAAACAGAGTTTACAAAGTGCTTTGACAGACAAAATAAAAGCAGAATAATCAAACAATAATAAACAGGGATTAAATTCAGATAGGAGGACAGAGGTGGAAAAGAGCAACATTCAAGTAAATAGTGGGATAATCACAAAATGAAAACCAAAATAAACACTATGGTTAAAATAAAATTAAGATAAAATTAAGATAAAAAGATAAAAGACGATAAAAAGACAATAGAAAGATGATAAAAAGACAATAAAGAGACGAAAAAAGACAATAAAAAGATAATACAAAGATGATAAAAAGATGATAAAAGATAAAAAGATAAAAAGACGATCACATAAAAGCAAGTCTATAAAAATGGGTTTTAAGAAGTGATTTAAAAGAAGTTGCAAAGCAGTCTTCAGCCTGGACTGTCAATGGACCAACAGAGCGCTGAACTCGGGTTCATAAGGAGTTAAAAGCTCAGCGAACTAGCTAAGGTGCTAGTCCAAACCGTGCCTTAGCTAGCTATATCTCTGAGCTGTTAAACCCATATGAGCCCTAGCACAGTCTGGCTTAAAACTCTTCATCTGGGAAAGTTTAAGAAGCATAGGCACGGTTCCATGTCCGTGTCTTCCTGAGGAATCAGATTTTTAAAAGTCACTCTGACCACCATTCGACCACCGTACATTTCTTCTGTTGTTGAAAGAGAGAAAACAAGTGAAAACTAGCTTAGCGTGGATGAATGGCACGACAGGAAACCCGGGAGCCTGAAGTGAATCTTTTACTGGCAATAGAATTGTAGAGAGACGAGAAATGGAAAAATCAATCTTCCAATGTAACTGTAGTGAAAGCTATTGTCAGCAGGAGCATCAGCTGGTCTATAAAGGTTCCTACCAGAGGCATTTAGACAGCAAGGACCTAATGAAAATGCTACACACATAAGCACATGGAGATTCCTGCCCTTCTTTCAAGCAAAAAAAGCAATTCTTAAACTGTCCACATTAGATATTTTACTGTCCACTGATCTAGTGTCTATCAATGAGAGTATAATGTATGTGTGTGTGTGTGTGTGTGTGTGTGTGTGTGTGTGCGCGCAGGCCTGGTGTACGACTCTCAGATGCTGAAGCACCAGTGTACCTGCGGAGACAACAGCAGTCACCCAGAGCATGCTGGGAGGATACAGAGCATCTGGTCGCGGCTACAGGAGAGAGGCCTGAGGGGACAGTGTGAGGTAGGACACGCTCACACGCACGCACGCACGCACGCACGCACGCACGCACGCACGCACGCACGCACGCACGCACGCACGCACGCACGCACACACACACACACACACACTCACACTCTCACACTCCTCCAGTTCAACAAAATGTAATACTTATAAAGAGTAAATAACTTCACACCATCAGTCATGTGATCTTAACAGTTCTAAGTTCCAGTCCAGAGTATCTGGTAGGTAGGAAGGCTAGTAAGAGCTTCTGTCTGTCTTGCTCTCTATCTACCTGTCTCTCTATTTATCTCTTACACCATGTTCAGACAGCAGGTAAATCCGCTTTGATTTTCAGTCTGCTATCTGCCGTGTTGTTGAGGAGGCAGGAAAAACCTCTTCATCTGTTCAGGCCCTGCTATTCTCTTTCTGGCTCTCCTCCATGTTTGTTGTTCTCTGTTCTTCTTGACAAAACATGTGACATGTCGCGTGGGGAAAAAAACACCTGAAATCCAATCCGAGTGGTCAGACTGAGTTGCATTTTCAGAAATGGGTTTTGAGTCGCGTTTCAAACCACCTACGAATTTGGTTTACATCTGTTATGAAAAGATGTGTGGTTTTTGCTGTTCAGACTTTAGACAAAATATCTGACTCGAAATTTTTTGGTCTGAAAATAGCATGATTGAGATTATATGAAGTTCTGTTGTTTCTCTCCACTCAGAGTATCTAGCACCTGGCTTTCTGTCTGTATCTCTGTTTATCTATCACTGTGATTATAGATTTGTTTTATCTCCCCATTGAGAGAATTTGTAGTAGGAAATCTACTCCAGTACCAGACTCTCTTACTCTCTATAAATCCATGTGATTCCATGTTTGGGTTACATGTGTCATTTTGTGGAGGCTTTTAGCCAAAGCACCTTACAGTACTGTGAGTGGACACAGTGGGAATCAAACCTTTAACCCTGACACTGTTAGTGCCATCCTCAACCCATTGAGATTTGTATTGTCTCTTCATATAGAATCAGAGTATTTGAGGCAGGAAAGCCACTCTGGAGGAACACCAGTCTGTCAGCCTGTATCTCTGTCTGTTCATCTATCGCCGTGATTCCATATAGATTTGTGTTTTCTCTCCATACAGAGTATCCGAGGTCGGAAAGCCACTTTGGAGGAGCTGCAGTCGGTCCACACAGAGCGCCACGTCCTGCTGTACGGCACCAACCCACTCAACAGACTCAAACTGGACAACCGCAAACTGGCCGGTAGTGTCACACACATCCTTATAGGCTGAGAAATGATTGAAACTGCACTGTCTACTGTAGTTTTGACAAGGAAAACACTCATTTATAAATGTTTAAAACCTACTCCAAATTTCATCACATATCCAGAAAATAACCATTTGAAACAAAGTGAAATAAGGTAGGAGCTCATTTTATTCAGCAGTAAAGCTTAATCATAAACGTTTTTTTCGACATCTCTAAGATTCATATTTCTGACCTAAAAATTCATAGAGCAGTTTTAAAATCCACACAGAGGCAATTTGTCTTGTGGTGCAACTTAAAAACACATTAAAAACAGCTGATGGTATTATGAACTACATGCTGTACTCATATATATATCATCCCAAATTGTTTTCTCATGCCACGAATAATCTGCTGTAATTTAGGGGATTGTGCAAGGTCAGCCATCGGCTATAATGAGTGCTAAAACATGTATTGAAAAAAAAATAGAAATACATTTGAATAAATTAGTAAATATACAATAATTTTCGTGTTTTTGTTCCCGCAGGAATCCTCTCTCAAAGGATGTTTGTGATGTTGCCGTGCGGCGGTGTAGGGGTAAGAGAAAGGGCACACACACACACACACACACACATGCACACACAAAACCCTTGAAATAATTCAATTTCTGATCACCATTCTTCAAAGCTCTTAATGAAAGCTATATGATACAACATAATCATCGGGCCGATGACAGATGATATTGTTTCAAAGAAAAGCGAGAAAGACGAGCGAGAGAAAAAAACCCCAAGAAAGACAGAAAGAAAGACGGGATATTAAAGAGGAAAAGAGAGTCGGCTTGGCCCCGGTCTAAAGTCAGCCTGACAGTCTGTGTCGGACCATGACAAGTCAGACTAATGAGAACAGCATGTCCGTGACCAGGGATAAAAGAAATGCCTCAGATTTCATTGTCCGAGCCAGACGGCCAGCAATGCCAGTTTGTGAACAAACAGAAGAGAGGAAAAGAACGCAAGAGGATGGAAAGGAAAATTACCAGCAAACATCTCCTCGAGCATCCATCCTCGAGAGTAAAACTTTTTTTTAAAGAGAGTTTTACTCTCATAGTCATAACTACGCTGTCATCCTTTCCTCAGAGAAGTTTCTTCAATTTTAACTTTATTGTCCCAAGGGAAGTTTGGATACGATCGTGCTCCATAAAACAGCACAACACACAACACAACACAAGTCCAAACAACACATGAAACAAAACGGGATGCTATGCAATGCAAGGAAACGCAACACAAGGAACGAAATGCAATGCAACGAAACACAATGCAGTAAAATGCAATGAAACGCAACAAAATCCATTGCATTGAAACACAATGCAACAAAGCGCATCAAGCAAAATGCAATGCAACAAAACACAAAGAAACAACGCGATGAAACGCAACAAAACAAAATGCAACACAACACAATTCAATACATAACATTACCAATAAATGACAGTAAAATATAATGAGATCTGTGACAGTAACATAAATAACAAAAGGCACAAACATTAAAAAACTTTTTACCTGAGACGTCTTACTGTCACCATTGGATTAGATAGATCTTCATTGTCCTTGAAGAGGGAAAATGCTGCTCTGTGCTGTGATATTATGAATAGTCCCACACTCATGGATAGTGGATAGTCTTTTCTGTTCTGTCAGTGGCCTCCATCTTGTCGTTTGTCTTGATAGCTGTTTTCTGATTGGCAGGTTGACAACGACACCATCTGGAATGAGTCCCACACCTCCACGGCGTCCCGCATGGCGGCGGGCAGCGTCACCGAGCTGGCCTTCAGAGTGGCCAAAGGAGAACTGAAGGTGAGGACATAGATATGAAACCCTACAGTGGGTCTACACCCTGCTGCAGGCTTCATGCTATACCCATACACCCAGAGTCACTGTTGTTCAAGCAATGGGCCTTGGGAACACAAAAATGATTCTGGAGTAATTCTGGTAGTGTTTTGTCCCTATATGTAAATGTAAATATTGGCATGCTGATATATCCTGCAATGAAAAATGCCTTGCCCTGCCTTGAGGAGCTGCTAATCCACCTGAAAGAATATGAACGGGTTTCAATGGAGACTTGATGACCCACATCATTGTCTAAATGCTGTTTCAGAGGCTTTTTCACCCTACTAAAATTAAAAGTCTTGGAGGAAACACAGAATTTTTATAATTTTGTTAGCATGAAAATGTAACCATACTTTATATCGGCACAAAATATTAGTTATCAGTTGGTATTGCCCTTCAAAAATCCATATCGGTCAAACCCTAGTATATAAAACAAGGCAGGCTCTCAGGTTAGTAGCCTAATCTCAAAATATGGTGAATTTTTCTTACATCAGCTGAAAAACTAACCTGCAAATCAGTATTAGGTCATAAGATAAAAGTGATTTGGAGAACAGGTTTGAAGAACACAACCCTGAGGCTTAGTGTAGACAGAGTAGTGTTATCCTCTGTAAGGCTGTGTTTCTATGGAGGGAGCAGACACCTACAACATAATAAGATACTATATAGACTAATGGACAAGACTACATAATAAGCACCTCAAGTAACCCCCATTAACAACTTCTGCATTCAATAGTGTTTTCAAGAACTGTTTTACTGCATGCTTTGTCATTTTGTCTCCATGTTCCACGATTTGAACTTTTCTCTCCATGTGGATGCTGCTTTAACAGAGTTGCTCAGCTGGCCTCCAAAATGACTAAGGGAAATCCAAATTCAGAGTTTATAGGATTGTGATTGTTTTGGCACGTGTGTGAAGGCCTCAGAACATGTTTTATGAAGCTAGAAAACTCACATTTATGGAAATAGTTTCTTCATCTAATGCCTTCCCATGTGTGCCAAAACAATTCGTTTCGTCTTTAATATAAAATCCTATGAATAAAAAATGGAGAACACTAATTTCTTTCTTTGTGTGCGGGGATCATATAACGATAGTTTATATCCACAGATTAATAACATGTCGGTGCCTTTCTCCTTCTTCTGCACAGAATGGCTTTGCTGTGGTCAGACCGCCAGGGCACCATGCAGACCCCTCCAACCCAATGTAAGTGTGTGTGCGTGTGTGTGTGTGTGTGTGTGTGTGCGTGTGTGTGCATCACATGTTCAGCCTGACCACATTGAGTTTTCCTGTACTTGCTGCAATGTCAGCAGCTTGTCCGGGGAGGATATTTATGAACTGATAAAGCGAAGGGACAAAATAAGGAAGATTAATACTTTTTCTACATGTGTTTCTTTCTTTCGGCTGCTGGAAATACTCTCTCCTTCTCATTTATCCAACGCACAATGCAGCTACAGATTTACTTTTTACATTTTCGGCGTTATGCTGACGCTCTCATCCAACATTACAAGCAACCAAAAATCAGGAGAACAAAGGATTGTGTCCCTTCAAAATAAGAACAGGAACTTGAATTTTTGTCTTTGTTTTCTGTTGAACTGTCTCTAAACTTTATATTCCATCTCCTTTGTCTCCCTATCAGGGGTTTCTGTTATTTCAATTCAGTGGCCATAGCAGCCAAGCAGCTCCAACACAAGCTCAGCGCCAGTAAGATCCTCATCGTTGACTGGGTAAGAGCCTGCTGGGAAGACAGATGTGGTTATAAACCCTGGGCTGATGCTGTTGCTATCACTAATAATGATTACCTAATAAAAACTCACTATAATAATCCAATAATATTCCTTTAGCAATTTACAGTGTGTCTGTGGCACTCAATAATGAGTTTATTGTAAGCTTTATTTCCTGTAGTATCACTGTAATATTCCTATAATACTCTAGACTTGTTTTGCTGTGGTGTTCGTATAGTATCCTCCTTAAAGTTTTAATAGGATTACAATTTTTTCATTAGGTTAAGTTACTGCTACCTATAATAAGATGATAGCTCATACTTTGTTATGTTAACTTTTATGCTGTTTTGTTTTCCCCCTCATCCTGTTGCTAGGACGTTCACCATGGTAACGGCACCCAGGAAGTGTTCTACAGCGACCCCAGTGTTCTCTACATCTCACTCCATCGCTATGACGACGGAAACTTCTTCCCTGGCAGCGGCTCGCCGGCTGAGGTGGGTGACGCCCGTCATCAGGTCATAGGGATCTAGTTTCTCCATGCAGTATCTGACTACAGGGACGGAGTAAATAACTCAACACAAGACATATTTTGTGTTTCAGGTTGGTTCTGGAGCCGGTCAGGGCTTCAATGTGAATGTGGCGTGGACAGGAGGTCTGGACCCACCCATGGGAGACGCTGAGTACCTGGCTGCATTCAGGTAGAGACAACTACCCCTCTGATGTTAAAGTTTATAAGACAAGAGATGTGTTACGGTAATCGGTGTGTGACAGGACAGTGGTATTACTGCAGAAGAGATGGATTGTTTTAGCATGCTTTAAAATGGAGGCCAATGAAGAGGAAAAGCTGTTCTTCTGTCTCTAATTCATCTGTTGGATGTGAAAACCCAATGTAGAAACAGAAACAGAATAAAAGTCTAGTTTTAGTCCACTATCGACTGTATTCCAGCTTTGTTGGATCATCAGGATTTCCAGTGGAGCCGTAATAAGACAATTTCTCTCGTGTCCCTCACACCACAGCAAACACACTCAAGCCCATCAGCGGCTTTGCTTCCTATCGCCTCTGACGTACTTTTTTGCGTAGTTATTAATCCTCCTCATTTGGAGAACATGTGTCTGGCGCTCCCTGCTTCCAATAACTTCTGTTACTTTACAGTAAATGATCTCCAGGTTTTGTGTTTGACAGACTGTGGACCGTTACTTCCTGCTCGCGGGTCGGTTAATTGTCGTCGGTGGGTGGTTGGCACCAATAAAGTTTCAGCAGTTTGGGTTTTTCGGTTGTCTGGCGCGTCCAAACCCAAGGAAACTGTGGCAACCACATGGTTACTGGAAACGGGGCACAGTGGCATACATACACACAGTGCGATTGGGGACCGCACATAGAAACACACACACATACATGCATTTGTGCACGCGCACACACACACACATATATATACACATGAGGTGGGTGGGCCATAATTCCAAGACAGAGTAATGAAATGAGAATGACAACATAGGCCGCATACTGCAGGCTGGCAGCCGTTCAACACTGATAGGCTTTAGTGCAGTTAGTTCCTGTCTTGCACCTCCCAAGACACAAGAGCCCTGCAATCAATGTGAGTTTTATTCAAACTTAAAACAGACAGCAGCTCATGTGAAGGCTTTTCAGATGTTTGGCGGTAGGGTGTCGGCAAACATCCGCCCCGCTGAAGTGTCCTTGAGCAAGACATTGAATCCCGACCAGCTCCAGACCCTGACCTCTGACCTCCCTGCGGAGTGGGGCAATCAATCAAAGTATGATAATATTATTACATCAGATCTGGACCAACTTGAAGTTCTAAGTAATTCTTAGTGTTAGTTTTAACCTGCTTGGAGCCACAGATGGGTGGAGTTTACCACATCAGGACATTTCAGATAGTTGTCTGCCCAGTTACAGAAAAGAATACTAATTATAAAGTGTGTTTTGAATGGGCATCATAGATTTCAGGTGAAACTTACTCAGCATATAGAGGATGTACTATGTAAGTGCGTAGAAAAATCAAATGAAGATTAGATGCAAGGGAAGCTCACACTCACAAATGGAAGTAAAAACTAATCAAATAAATCAAAGATATTAAAATACCAAGTTTCTATTTTGTTCCACACCAACCAATAAAGAGACATATATTAACGTGAAAAAGTGCAAAACCCCATCATCAGTGCAATGTAAATGCAATGCAATAAAACTTTGGACACTTTGCATTTGGACATCTTGGCATGAGATGTCATTTTCTTCCATATGTGAGTGTGAGCTCCCCTTGCATTGAGAAATACAAGGAAACACACCAGGTGATGAATGACGTTAAAAAGTTTTCATGTGACAGTATAGCGACATGAAAAGAAACAGACCCTTCCTGAACATCAAACTGAACTGAGATGTCAGTCACAATGTGAAGGCCGAAGGTGCAGGTTAAGTAAGCATCGCTTCACAGAGCATTTACAGCAGGAATGAGAAAAAAAAACACATTTGGAGCTGTTTTGAAAGGAATTTTCTCCTGGGAATAATAAGAATTGCTATTATTATTGGTCCAAATAATCTCCTTTTAGTGCCTAATGGTGAAGAACATTGCCTACCAGCTCCAAAAAGGCATTTTTCCTTTCATTCATGGAGTCATTAACAAGGAGGAGAAGAAAAATGGAATGATCTTCAACAAAAACAATGCAAAGTGTATAAACTGGTTTATGGTTTCAGTTTATGGGTTGAAGTTTGGGTGCCGCCTTTTCACCTTATCCCTCATTCTCGCCCTCCACTTCCTCTCCTCCCCCCTCCCCCTCTTTCTCCCTCTCCGTCTTTGATTGATCTTTAATAAGCGTCCCCTCCCTCCATCTTTCCATCACTTTGTCTGTAGTGGCGCACTCTGGGGGGAGTGTGGCTGCTTTTATTGGTCTGCAGGGGAGGTGGGGTTTGGCTTTTGCGGTTAGGTGTGTGTGTGTTTGTGTGTCTGTGAGAGAGAGAGAGAGAGAGAGAGAGAGAGAGAGAGAGACTATTGTGTGCATGTTCTGCTTTATATCCACTCCCATTCATTTATTTCCTGTGTGCATTTGTGTCAGTACAATAATTATGATACAGCTTGGGTGTGTGTGCATGTGTGTGTGTGTGTGTGTGTGTGTGTGTGTGTAATTTGTTGTCTGAGTTCTCATAGTGTGTATCTGCCTTAATACGCTCATAATAGCAGAATGTGCGTGTGTTTGTATGTATCTATGTGTGTGTGCTTACATCTGTGTGTGTGTGTGTGTGTGTTTATTTCTGTGTCCTCATATTTGTCTGTGAGCTCATGTTGTCCATCTGCATGCAGTCACAGCAGCAATGTGTGTGTGTGTTTGTGCATGTGCATCTAGGTGTGTGTGTGTGTGTGTGTGTGTGTGTGTGTCATTTGTTTTTTGTGTAGTAATGTGTGTGTCATGTCTGTCTGTCTATGCTCTCATGTATCTGCCTGCATAATGGTCATATTAGCAGTGTGTATGTGTGTGTGTGTGTGTGTGTGTGTGTGCGTGCATCTCCGTGTATGCATTTTTTTTTTTTTATCGCTGTGTGTTCTTGTATTTGTCTATGAGCTCATGTTGTCTATCTGCATGCAGTCATGGCAGCAGTATGTGTTTACATGTGTGTATATGTGCGTGCTTGTATGTGTGTGTATGCGTGTGTGTGTGTGTGTGTGTGTACGAAGGGGAGGGAGGTCTCCAAAGTCCCCAGGCTAGAATAATGAAGGTAAATGGTTCCCAGATGGACTGTTTTCTCCCTTTTCTCTGTGTTGTCAATGACGTGAGGAGAGTGACAAGCCCCTAATGGGAAACAGACTCGCACACTCAGGGCTTTGAACTCCGCCGACGGCATCGGGCTGCGGAGTCGAGCCTCGCATCCCCCCCCCCCCCCCCCCCCCCATCCCCCACCCCCCCTCCACCCCCGCCTCAGGACAGCGCAGCAGACCTCTTCCCTCACAACAATGGAATTAGGGAAACTTCATTTGCTCGAAGTCCGCAAAAACCAGCCCGACCAACCTTTAAGAGTCGACAACACAATATCCCTTTGTCAGGCCGCCTTGTCTCACTCGAGGCTCCGCAGCTTCTCCAAGAAAGCACATAATAGTCTTTTGTCAAGTCTGCTGGAGCTGCTGAGTGTGGGATCCAAGGCAAACCTCGGTTCCACTTGTCATTTTAATGAGTTCTGAGGTCTGATCATAAAGATGTGACGTCTCTGGGCAACTGGGCTCGCGTTTGCAACCGTCTACGCTGAATGTGCAAAGTGTTAGGGACTTTTCATGAAGTACACTGATGAGGTGAATCCAGGTAAAAGTCATTATGCATTATTGATTTCCCTTATAAAGCTTTGCGACAATTGAGATGTGGATTGTGCGAAAGGCAGCGCAATTCAATATCACGAAGATGTCCCTACTATTCTGTACATTCAGATCGTCCATTGCGTGCTTGCTGGTGTGATCGGATGCTAGAAAGCACAAGTGTAACAACAACGTACCCCAAGGTTCGACGTCATACTTTTTGTCATGAGGGTCTGCTTATTCACTGTGAATGCATCTGTATATCATGTCATGCCATCAGTTTGTATCAGCGGTTGATTAAACTTTGTTCCGCCTTGCTGAGAACTAAATGTGAATGTATGTCTTGACTTACATTGCCTTTTCAACACTTTGGGACAAGTGGCTGATTCAGTGTCAAAACCAACATAGCTGAAACCTTACAGTGATGTTTCTGCCAAAAGGACAGTGCTGATGCCCAGACAGCAGCATACACAGCAAATGTTCCAGTGTTAATAAGTGTTGCTTTTTCACTGACAGTTATTTGGAGTTGACAAGTGTTGACTAGAGATTTGTACAGCATACAGCTCTGGCTCTGGGGTAGCTAGTGTTTAAGTGTTAAATTACTTCTGATGGGTGTATGGACTGATGTGGACACTGGTATAGTGTTGATTTTTACACTCTCAGTTAAAGTAACTGATCATTTTGGTGTGTAGGAACTCTCCCCTATTGTGTGTCACAGTGATTACAATGTAACTTAGAGCTGTAGTTTAAGTAACTAAACCCCAAACCCAAATCTGTGGTGAAGCCTGAAACCTAGTGGTGAAACGAAGGGTACTGAACTGGCCATCTGCTATTGGCTGGTCTTTGTGCCAGGTGATGTCACCACCTATAGAAGGTGATATCACCTGGCACAAAGACCATAGAGTAGAATGGGTGGTGACATCAAGTGGCACAAAAGATCAGCCAATAGCAGATGGTAATTTTAGTAGCATGCTTCTTACCATTAGATGTCAGGCTTTACACAGATTTGGGTTTGAGGTTTAGTTTTTCTGTAAGTAATATATCACCCTCTATTGGCGACCAGTAGGAACTCCAACAACATTGACAGGTCTGACCGGTCTTCAGACTTTTCGCCCCTTTAACGTCATACCTTTGTGTGTTTGTGTGTTGCCTACAGGACCGTGGTGATGCCCATAGCCCAGGAGTTCTCCCCCGACGTTGTGCTGGTCTCGGCTGGGTTCGACGCCGCCGACGGCCACCCAGCGCCTCTGGGAGGGTACAAGGTCTCTGCCAAATGTAAGCATGGACTGTACAGTCCGTCCTCTCGCCTTTTAGTTCAAAGCTTTCTTTTTCAGCCCCGGTACGCCAGAGAGAACTTTATTTTGTGGTCCTGCGGGTATCCATGGGTATTAATAGGTATTATTACTCTTGTCATGCATGGACCCAAGCGCAGGAGTTGTGCCTTGTACCTCGCCACATCACCGTTGTACCCATAATTACAGTAATTAGTAGTTGGTAGTTGGTCAGCTTGGTACGTTAAACAAGGTTAGGTAAAAATACATCTGTTTGTTTTGAAAAGAATATTGGATATTTTTAGTCTTACAGTAAGTGGGTTCATGCTTGCTGCTTACCTGCCACGCTTTAGTTCTTATTGGCTACTTGCAGGGTTCATTCTTTATGTTGATGTTTGTGTGTGTGTGTGTGTGTGTATGTGTGTCTACCGTAGGTTTTGGCTTCCTGACCCGCCAGCTGATGTCTCTAGCAGGGGGTCGGCTGGTTTTGGCCCTGGAGGGGGGTCACGACCTCACAGCCATCTGCGACGCCTCTGAAGCCTGTGTCAGCACGCTACTGGGCATACAGGTCAGGCATTCTGGGTACTGGAGTTCTTTTTAGATGTCCTGAGATTATATATTTTGCCATTTGGTGAGGAAATTACCTACTTTCAGCTCCCACTGGTTCTGGAATTTCTGGAATATCAGGGACTTTTAAGAGGTGTATTCCAGACAGGGTTAGAGAATTTCATTGTCAGGGAATATCAGGGGATTTTACAAATGGGTCAGTTTACAGAAATGTACCAGAATGAATTTTGCAGCTTGTTTCACACATTTAACGCATTAGATGGTGGTTTTTAGTCTTCTCTCCATTGTATGGCTACTTCTCCACAACAAGCCTAGACTATTTACTCTTGTGTAACATTTCTCAGCTGAAAACAACAAGTGTATGGCTGCTGGAAGTGTGTGGATTTTGTCAACCAAAAATGAACAATTTTAAATTAAGTATTTATTGGTGTAAGTTCTTATTCTTTGTGCAATAGGTGGTCAGAGTTGGTCATCATAATAGTAGAAACAATAGGATAAAAGACATCACATTAAAGCAAGTCCATAAAAATAAGTTTTAAGAAATTATTTAGCTTAAAATCCTCAGGCAGGTCAGTCCAAAGCCAAAGGCCAGCTCACCTTTAGTCTTAAGCCTGGACTCTGGAACGAGGATCTGAGTCTGGTTGCTGGCTCATAGGGAGTCAAAGATCTGTGATACAGCTCAGCCAGACTTCTAAAATCAAAACCAAAATCTTCAAATCAATTCTAAACCCAAGAGGTAACCAGTGAACAGATTGCAGAATTGTGGTGATGTGGTTTTGTCCTCATGCTGTCCTCTGTCTGTCCAGCAGGAGCCTTTACCAGAGGAGGTCCTCCTCCAGAAGCCCAACGCTAACGGAGTCCGCTCCCTGCAGACTGTCATCCAGATACAAAGTGAGTAGCAGTGGCAGTTAATTCAGTTATTCATTTAGATTTTATTTTAAATTTTATTTATCCTGTGAAAACTGACTGAGCACTGTGTTCTTTTCCCACGGCACCCGTTCAACATATCTCCAACTGGTTTCTGTAGTAGTCTTTGTGTATTATTGTTATTAGTAACAATTCAGAGTAAATCCACACATAGAAGTGATCCATATTCTTGCCCATACTTCCCACTCAAACAGTCTACTTAACGTGTTGGAAGTGTTGGCTGCATATGTTATGTAATGCATATACATGTTACACATTTTATTTTATTGCTTTTATTGTTTTATTATTTGTATTCTTACTGCTTTATTGTTTATTTTATCTTCTACTTGTGTGCTTCTATTCGATTTGTCTTTTTCCTTTGCTGAATCCAATTACTTTTACCACTGCAGCGACCTGATTTCTCCACAGGAATCAATAAAGTTTCATCTTATCTTATCTTATTTCTATGGCCCTTGCAGAGCCAGCTCCCTATAGACGTTACGAGGGATGGTAATAATAATAGTAGTTACAGTGGTAGTATTAGCATAGATACAGATATTACTGTATTATGGATTAGAGTGATTATTTTCTAGGATATGATGCCTGCCTGGTCTGTAAAATAGAATATTTATTTACCCCCAACTTGTCCGTCCTTGTCTGAATCTTTTGCCCACCATCTGATCCTCACTGCTCCTTATCCAGACTTAAAACGGTAAAGTCAGACATCTGCTGTCCGTGACAATCAGTCCCACTCATGTGTCTCTTTATGGTTTGATGAGGACCGGAGACTTTGTTTGTCTCTCGGATGTCACTCCTCACCAGAGACAAATGGCTATCCGATAGTCACTGGCACTCAAATGGGCTGATACTCTGGAAAATGTCAAATCTGGAAAATCAAATTTGATTTGTTGATGCGTCTCCTACTCTTTCTCTTTTGCCTCTCGGCATTATGCTCCACCTTTCATCTGTTTCCCTCGCTGTTGTGCAACTCTTGAATTTGCATATGAGCTCATGGTTGGAAATAAAATATTGACTTTAAGATGGTTAAAGGTAAAGTTTTGGCATTCGTTTTTGAAGCTGGAATAAGAATTTAACTGTAACTAAGAAAGAAAGAAAGAAAGAAAGAAAGAAAGAAAGAAAGAGAAAGAAAGAAAGAAAGAAAGAAAGAAAGAAAGAAAGAAAGAAAGAAACCACACTTGACTTGGACAGCTTTGTAGCAGCTTTTGCTTTTGATGTCGGATTGATGTTTGTCTTTGTCGGCTCTGTAAGTGAAACTGTTCCATATTTCACTCTTGGCACCAGTTTGTCAACCAGTTTAGATGGTGTGGGATCCAGTTTAGGACATAGTTGACTGCTTTACACTGTTGTCAGGTTTTCAGCTGTTTGACTCCAACTACTGCAGTCTGTCAAGAGCCAGACTGCAGCTCGATGTGTTCCAATCCTCCTTCTTCTTCTTTTATCTCTTCCAATCCACACGTTCACACCCTCTGCATATGACGCTGACATGGAATTTCATCTTGCAGAACACATTTGGTGAAAGCATTGAAACTCAGTCCTGAAATTTCAGTTATGGTGACAACACTAGTAACCTGTGTGTGTGTGTGTGTGTGTGTGTGCGTGTGTGTTGTAGGTCAGTACTGGCAGAGTGTGAAGGCGTACAGTGGATCAGTGGGTCTGTCCTATCTGGCTGCTCAGAACAGAGACTGTGAGGAAGCAGATGCTGTCAACGCCTTGGCCTCGCTCTCTGTGGGAGTCCTTTCCAACAAGAGGTAAAGATCTCATGCACACACACACACACACACACACACACACACACACACACACACACGCACGCAGTCCCAGCTCTGTGCTTGACGTCTGTTTTCCGCCCTCTCCTCAAGCCTCCCCGACGAGCCAATGGAGCACGACGACGACGACTCCATGTAGAAGAATCCGACCAATCA
Source organism: Centroberyx gerrardi (assembly GCF_048128805.1). Lineage (NCBI taxonomy): Eukaryota > Metazoa > Chordata > Actinopteri > Beryciformes > Berycidae > Centroberyx > Centroberyx gerrardi. The sequence continues at coordinate 26,060,074 of NC_136010.1, read as the reverse complement.
CCTCGCAGCACCCCAGCCTTCAGGAAGTCGGCCCCACCAAATAGCCTCGGAGCTCCTGCGCTGTCACGTGACCACGAAGGGGATATAGCGACATCGTAATGCCACTGAGCCCCACCCATCTGCCTTATTACACACACACACACACACACACACACACACACACACATAAACACACACAATGCTGAACCTCCATAGACTTGTCATACGAGCACCTCAATGCTGTTAACCATCCAACTCAACCCAACAGCACTGCCTGCAGTTGGGTGGCCATCTGAAACCTCACCAAAGAGCAACACGAGATATTTTTTTTTGGTTTAAATGGATTTTTTCATGTCTCCTGATTGACATTGGAATGTGTGTGTTCAGAAGTCCAGTACCACAACTCTGTGACCACTTCGACAAACCTTACAGGAACAGACTGAGTTCACATTCAGATTGTGAAAACCTGGCTTTAGTCTTACAGACTGTAAGAGGGTCTTGAAGCACTATTTACCAGCAGCCGTTGTTTTTTTGCCTTTTTGCCTTAACCTTGCCTTAACTCAACTTAGGACCAACGTCAGGATTCAGAAGGAGGAGACGTGGACTACGTGTGCCGTTTTGCCTCCCAAATCGAGCTGAACCGAATAAGGGGTGCAAAATGACTGCAGTCGAAGCCTGCGGCGTCAGGTGAAAGCATTTACCAACACACACAGGATGGACTGGACACAAACAACGGCTGCAGAACAAGAAGTGGCCGCAACAGAGAGAAAACGACAAACGATGGAAAGAAAGACAGAGAGAGACTGTCTGTTTTTAATGTCATTACATGCAGTTTAACCACTAAAAGACGACAACAAAGAAGACGACCAGAGGGGGAGAGCGAGAAAATGAAGACACAAAATGGACAACTGTGGTTTTGAAGAAACAAAGAAAGAGCAAATGTCCTTGTTGTTTTATTGCACTGTGCATTCCATAATGTGAACCGTAAGAAATTCCAAAGCTCTGGGAAAAAAAAACACAACGAAAAAAAAAAAAAAGCAACTCTCTCTAGGTTATTTAATAGTCTCTTTTGAAGATTTGGACGAACGTCTGTCTCCTCTTTAATTCCACTCCTATTCTAAGATGTCTTATTAAGCCTTTGAGGATGCGTATTGACCGAAATACTGTATTGAGTTGTATTTCCTATGAAGTTAATCTGAAAAAGTAGGCCAGATTTTGAGAGCAGGATTGTGTTTTTTTCTCACTGCTGTTCAAAGAAGTGTCTTAGATGTGCACACACGCACACACACACACGCATGCACACACAAACACCCTGACTGCACATACAAACCAATGACGAACTATTGACATACCACTGGTATTGAATACTATATATTATTGTTCATATATGAGACTAAATGAGCGTTCATTCCTACCGCCGCGCCATTGAGGACCATTGTATTGTTTTATGGTAGCAATAACCTTAATGCACTTAACGGACGTCACCCAAAGAAAACTGCCTTAAGTATGCCTGCACTGGGCGGTGAGACTGTATGGAAGCAACTACAGAGGGACCAGTATGAACACTGCTCTTACTATGACTGTTGTTAAAGACCCAGCGTTTGAACCTGTGGATTTGGGCGAACATCGTACATGCAGACTTTTGTATACTGTATATGTCGATGATGACTTTCTTGATGTCCACATACATGCTGTACAAATAGATAGAGATGGAGGGGCCTGGTTTATAGTCCTTCACTTTTTTTTTCTCCATCATCTAAAAAAATCACAGTCTTTGGCTTCCAGGCCTGATCCAGGTCTCGTTGAGGAAACTGCTCCAATGTGTTTTCTTTTGAAGTGAACCTGAGTGTTTATCCATATGAGACTCTTCTGCATGACCTTACTCAATTGATACAGTTTGAGGGGATTTCTGTTAATTGTTGGAATTAGTTCCGTCAGATTGATCCCAGAGTCCCAGCTTAGTATCTGCACTTCCTCTCACATGCCCTTTCGTGGGAGGTACATAGGGAGGTAGATCCGGTCTGAGTGGGACCTGTATTCCAAAGGAAAGTCTGAATCACAAGTTCATGATCCTTAGTTTAGTGTTTATTATGTGGCAGAGCGCAAAAAGTGCAAATTGCAGCGCAGAGTGCATACTAGGGTTGGACTGATATGGGTTTTTGAAGGCCAGTACCAATACCAATATTTTTAGATCTTAGCTGACACATTGTGCTGATATACAATATGTTTTAATTTCAAAAATTCAGTGTTGCCCCCAGAATTGTATTCAGCATTTAGACCATCATGGGACACTAAAAGTTTCTATTAAAACTCAGACTAATGAATAGATTTAGGTGGGCTAGCAGCTCCTTCAGGCAGGGTGAGGCAGGTTTCAATGCAGGTTTTATAGACTCACACTCCTGAAGAGTAAGAGAGGAACTTCCATCATACTGTATAAGAAGTTCATGACATTGGCCGTTTTTCAATAAAAGGCCAATATCTGACCAATATATCGGTCTAACCCTAAGACATACTACTGCCACATATATTTTCTTGAAATTTGAATGTAGACAACAGAAATGATGTGATGTTAATAATAGGGAGGCGTGCATGAAGAGTCTGTCTATTTTCAAACTTATGAATTTCTCTTAAACAGTAAACGGAGCTGCTGTGCTTTCCCTGTCGATCTGTACAGTCATGACTGGATTTACACAAACATAATCGAAACTTTTGGTGGCACGATACAAGATTTTTTACATGATTTACTGTTTGTGTGTAAATGCAGCCTTTGTAGAAGCAGTCAATGTAGATTCGACTGGCCGAAGGAAGTATTGTCAGGTTACCCTCCATGTACCAAACTGTATGTGTGTGTCAGGAGTCAGGACTCTGGGCAGCGTCTGCCCATCAGAAGGCCTCAGAGAGCATTTATATCAAACAAAAGGACAGTAGAAGCTAAAGTGACAGGAGAAAAGACGTAGCCGATGCAGAAGTCCCACTGCTGTTGTACAACTGCCCCCCCCCCCAAGAGGAATCATTTGGAAAGCCCTGTTGCATGGGGGATGTTGGGGCTGGGTGTTCTGCACTGGCTACTAGTGCAACTGAAACATGAGTCATTCTTCCATTCATAGTATTCTTTTAGAAGTGACAGCAAGTAAACAACGTGCTGTGTCTATTCTGTACAGTGCACCCAGTAGGTGCATCTGGTGTCTATGAAGTAATGATGTCGAATGTGTGTGTGTGTGTGTGTGTGTGAGAGAGAGAGAGAGTGCTTGCGATTGCATGTGCACATGTATATACACGTATACTCAGTATATGCATGTGTATCGGTGCATGTATTTGCAAGTGTGTTTTTCTGTGAGTCTTTCAGTCTGTCAAATACTGTAAATGACCTCTCCTGTATTATATTCCCACTGGCCTCAGAGCCCCATTTTTTTGTCTTATGTAGAGGCCAGTATTGCCTCAAGTCTTAATTCCCGTTATTACTGATGTCATTTGTACGTTCTTAAAAAAAAAAGACACTGTAAATAGAAACTCCAAGACCAAAATACACACGTCACATATGTGCCTTGATGCATTCAGTAGTATGTGTATTGGTAACTCTTCACTAACTGGACTTAACTCCCTAACTAAAAACATGACATTGAAATCTTTGTTTCATACTATTCTCTGTTATTATTTACCTGTATGTGTTATTTCCCCCCCCCCCCCCCTCATATTTCCTACCATGTGTATGTATAGAAAGATTGTCTATTTTGTACTGTTATTTTTTGTCTTTCTTCCTAATTAAAAAGAAAAAAGTTTTCCAATTTAAGCTCATTGGGTGGATTTTTTATCCCAACAAATCAAACATAAATGCTGGCAGTCATACATTTCAGAGGAATTCACTGGCATATAAATGTTTTTATGCTCACTTTTTTTTATTTTATTTAACCTTTATTTAACCAGGCAGGTCAATTAAGAACAAATTCTTATTTACAATGACGGCCTAGCACTTGAAGATAATTTTTGTGTCGCTAAAGAAACTATGTGATAAATTGCAAAGGAAATGCATTTGTCAAGTAATGACGTAGCAACATTTCTGTGGAAGGTGATTAGTGCCGGCATAGATTGTATTTGAATTACATAAATTTTAATTTGTCATGTTTATACCATTGAATCAAAAAAAAAAAAAAAAAGGAATGTTTGAATTAATTACAATTTGAATCTGAATGCAATGGCTTGCCTCCAAGACTGCCAACAAGGGGTTAACATCACCTAGCATCACCTCTGTGAATTTTGTTTTTTTAGTTAGGAATATTGATTTTTTCTAACAAAATGCTCATCACCAGAGCTCAATCTCTTTACTTTCATAGTGCATTGAATAGTCGTTATAGCCTAGTTGTTATTGTTCACATACATTTAGCTTATCATGTCAGATAGGCTAGCTAGCTAACAACTGTTGTAGTCCCTTTCCCAAACAATTAGCATTTTGCTAGCAACAATCAAAAGTCATTGAAGGATGAAAGTTTATGAAGGTGATGTTAGTTAATGTATTTTATTTTATGGAACAAAAAATAGTACAGCTAAGCCTCTGTGAAGCACAGGCATTTCTCGCAAATCCTAAATATATTCCATAACTTTATAGCCTACAAAATTAAGTCAGAATATAGTCAGGAAGATTCCAGGGACACCTGGGCTGACAGGGGCCCTCAAAGATGTTTATAGAGGTGTTAGATTTTACTGTTTGATAAATAGTTGCTAAAATATTTCCATTGTGTTGTTTTAAACAAATATGCTTAAAATATAAATGGCGATTTATATAATTTTCAGTGAAATTATCCTATATCATCATGCAAAAAATATTCACCACCTGGAACACCCCCAGAGTTATGTAGAAAATGGTTTAACCCAGCCCAGTGTCTGTCGGTGTTTAAACGGCTTTGCTGCGGGAGAATTGACTGTCACGTCAGGAGTAGAAAATCAAAGAGTAGCAGGAGATGATTTAAAAGAAATAAAACCGACACGAGCTCTCATATCACACTTCCTTCAAAAGCTAAGTCTGGTTTTCACAAGAGAAAAGAAAGAAAAAAAAGAAAGAGAAAAAAGGGTTTTTTACATAAGAAAGGTGAGTTTACAGCTTTAGCTAATGTTGACATTCTGTTGTTTCAGCTGAATTTTAGCTGTAGAAAAGGCTTCATTCTCTCCAAATGTCTCTGCAGTCCCCCCCCCTCCCACCCACCTGATGAACAAGCTTCAACAGCAACAGACGGAGGTGATCCTAGAGTGATAAGAGTTTACATTCAATGCTAGAAACGCTGAAAACAAGATTTTCCTCCAAGATGAAAAGCCTCATCAGTAACATAAGCTGCTGCCCTCATCTCATCACATTACCAACTATTCATTAACTTACACTACAGTAGATAAACGCCTGTCTTGCTCATGCATTATCTCAGCATCTGGAAGTTTTTATATGTAGGCTGGTTATATACTAACTTACAAGAATAAAATGTTTCATATAATATTAATATAATATTTCAAGCAACTCCATGAAAAACATGGGAGTGACGGCATTCCCAAAACAAAAAAACTTTAAAAAGAGACTGAGACATGTCAGTATGATGTTGGCCATGAATAAAATGTGGCATAGTTGAGGTCCAGTCTTGTCATCTTTTCAAATTAATCATGTTTCTCAAAAAGTTTTTGGAGTGCTGCCACTCCTATGTTTTTCATGGACTTGCTTGAGGTTGGTTTGTAGGTTTTGGCAAAGCACCCAACTAGAAGAAGTTTAGACAAGGAGGCACAATTCCTGTATCTATATACAACATAAATGTTCCCATAACAAAACTGACATACATGCTGTCTCTTAAACATATAGATACCTAAATACAGATATACAGATACCTAAAACTTTCATTAGGATATTGCATAGGCTAATATTGTCCCTGGTTTTTCTCTGAAGAGGCACAGAATACTCTCCTGATTGATATTTCACTCGTGTTAATCTGGCATCTTATCCTGTATATGTATGTGTGTATGTGTGTGTGTGTGTGTGTGTGTGCACGCACCTGCGCACACAAGTGTATTTGTGTTTTTACCCTGTGGCTTGTGGTAGCTCATTTCTTGCCAACCTATTCTCCATATTGATGAGAAATTACGTACAGTGGCGTGCGAAAACATTTGCCCCATCAGTGTTTTTTGCCATTTCTACATTTAATTGGATCAAATATAAATGCAGCGAGGGGCAAATACTTGTTTAGTGTTTTCACATCATGTATTTTTATGTTTTAATTCCATAGATATCATTTTGGTAAAACTACAGTTTGATAAGTTGGAATCCTTTGATTATACAGTATGTTGTATCTATTCATAGTTTATTCATGATTGAGCCTTATTCTCCCCACTTGGTGAAAGACTTGCAAATTGAGTCCTAGCTACTAGTACTGGCAGCCTGGCAGGCTGTGCTCATTACTTAGAAGTCTTTAGGCTGTCTGGAAGCTTTACTGGTACTGTGCTGCATACAGCAGTTTGCTACCTTGCAGACAGCTACTATTGTTTATAAGCGGTGTATTGCAGCCTGGCAGGCTGGCTGCTTTTTTACCAAGTATGGTGGCTGAGGAGATGAACAAAGCACAGTGCCGCTTGGCTAAGTGAAGAGTGTCAGCCCGCTGTTGGCAGCCTTGGAGGAGGCGACTGCCTTCCAGTCAATACATAGGGAATACAAGTCCCTTGTGCCCAGATGTGTGTCTCAGGAAGCTGAATCTGAGTTAATTTGAATTGGGAAAAACACATTTTTAATTAAAGTTTAAAGTTAAATTCAATTTAATGCCATTACATTCAATTTCAAATTGTGCTTTAAAAATTTAAATTTTGAATTCAACAAATCCTTTTTTTTTTATTCACCGGTTCAATATGACCATGATAAATAAAAGGTTTTGCACAATCTCTACTGGCACTAATCTCTTTCCACAGTCCCCACAGTTTTCCAACATGAAATATGGCCAACATCAGTTGACAATAAATCATAACAGGTTACTCAACACAATAAATTCTTAAAAGACTTCATTTTTTCATGGACGTTTTTTCCTGCAGCAGCTATGTTCTTTTTCAATGTTTAGGAAGCCTACTTCTTTGATTCACCACAGCTGATGGAAACACACCTAATTTGCATTTTGTTGGTTTTGCGACATTCCAAAAGTTTGCTTAAAACATGTTTGACAGTTGGATGGAAATGGAGCTGTTGACCTCAGTCTTGCTCAAGCATCAGGTCACACACAATAAACTTACAGACTACTCCTGTGCAGCTGAAGGCATCAGCCTACAATGTAGGATTTCTGTTCAAGCAGGCCATAAATATTCCCAGAGCCCTTAATTGCACATTAACTTGTTCTTTTGGGGGGAATTAACTGTTCCTGACTGACCAGGCAAAGGCACAAGTCCTCATTAAAAAGACTGAGGGAAAGAGGGAGGAAGGGAGTTAGACAAGAGAAAGAGAGTGACAGTTTAAAGAGAGAGAGGAGAGAAAGAGAGGTTGTGGTGGTGGTAGAATAAATGTTTGCACGTCATCCATTTTCTACTATGACATTAGGAACTCATGAATAATAAAGACAGTCAAAGTTTTTATTTTCAAGACAGTCTCAGACTGATAAAATACTGATGCAACACAGGTGCAGCATGTATCGCTACTTCTATTCTCCAAGGATTTTTCTGCTGCTGATATTTATAATCACTCATATCAATTTCAGCCATTTGTGGTAAATCACCATAATGTTTATACTTCAAGTAACTGCTCCTACAAAAACCAAGCCTAACATGTTTTTCTTCAACTTTTTTCAGTATAGCTAACAAGAAAACAAGTACTTGTCAGCATAGAACCTAAACTTGCTGCTGATGTTGTTTTCACTATTGAACCTGCTGGTTTGGAGGCGGCTCACAGTCACTGTTCCAGTAGCCCGTAGTTGGGTCTCGTCTTAGCTCCAGGTTTCAAAGTCTTTTACAGTGGTAGCCATGGTAGAAGTTCCCCAACACTGCATCTAAACTACAAAACAGTGACCTCTAAGGAACAACAGTATCAGGAAAAAAAAGTCAGAGTTGGTGGCAAAATTGTCCGTCTATATTGTCAAATGATTCCAAAGTTTCATGGTTATTTGTTGATTGGCTGATCCAGAGAAGACGCATCCTTTTCCTCCCATGTCAATCCATAACTGCAGTGTCCTGGTCAAGACGCCATTTGATGGTATTACATTGTCCTTCCATCGTATGTCAAACAAATAATGGGTGCAGTCAGGCAACTGAAAGGTTCAATTTGTATGTCCGCATGATTGGAATGGTAGAAATAGTAGCATGGAGTAGAGATGTACAGGGAAGATCACAGTCGCTTTACTGGGGAGCTGAAAGGACACAAGGCACAAACATTATTATGCAGTTACCACTGAGATTAATGCAGTGTACTGTCAATTCCCTCACCATCCACCAGACACAACTTCACATTTCCGAGGTGGCACCTGGGGCAGCCAATCAGATCAGAGGAAAACACTTTTGAATTAATTTCACCCTTCAAATAATAATATAGAAATAAACATAACATTGTTCGAGGTAGTAGGTCAGAGCCCAACTTGTTTTAAAGTACATGATAAATGGGCAACAATTTGAGGTACAGTATTGCCATAGATGGGGACTAGAAAATGCTACGAGAATAAAGTGACAAACAAGCAAACAAGTGTGCAAACAAGATTATAATGACGAAGCACTGTTGGTCATAGTCGTTGGCAAAATTGCCCATTTTCATTGCTTCAAAGTGTTGCCCGTGTATCATAGCTGTAAGGTAACCGACTTTGTCATCATCTGTGCAGCTAAAAAACACATTCCAGGAACAGATAATCACTGTACAAAAATGATTAGTTAGCATGAATAGGTGAGGGATCAATTTTCCCTTGATCCAAAAGAATATAAGTCATAGCTTTAATGCTGTTTCAGAAGCTGCCTGAGTTGAATGTGTACTCAACATCCATCTTCTCGATTCTTACAGCCAGCTACTCTCAGTCATTTCATTGTACAAAATGTACAGGGGATGCATTTTTTTCCTTTTGGCCTAAAAAAAGAGTTGTTTCGAAATGTCAAATGTCTTCTAGTGTGTCAGCGAAGGTTAGCTTCTGAGACCACACTGTGCTGACTCTGGGGCAACGTAAAAGGCAGTCTTCATAGGAGCTGGAAACACCAGCTACTGTACCTCCCTGGGACACTCTAATGATAGGTTGCTAGGCTGGGTGCATATTGGCGATGAAGGAAGAAGTGGTTTGTCATGGATATTGAGCTGGAGCCTCGATATGCAGTCAGCGAATACAAATAGCAGCACATCCACCCCCGCTGCGTTACAGTGGGGTTGTTCATATGAAATGAAAACAAAAACTCACAGGTGATCTTGCTGTGCGTTTGTTCTCATCCATGTGAGTCAAAAACCACTGGTAAAATATATATAAAAACAAATTTGCTGTTGCTTGAATGCCTGTGTATAATATGGCAATTGCAGATGGCGGCTTTTACAGAAAAAGGCGCTCAGGTTCTTTTTAAAACGCAGGAGGTGGAGGAGGCATGTGTATGTGTGTGTGTGTGTATGTGTGTATGTGCATGGGTGTGTGCATGGCTGCATCTATGCATGTGTGCGCATGACCATGTGTGTCTGTGTATATATAAATCAGCTCTCACCTCCTCCATCAGTCCCAGTGGTTTATGGGAGCCCAGCAGGGAGCCACATCAGCCTCCCCTTTGATGGTGACACACATGATTCATGGCTTTTAGGAACCGTTTGTTTTCATTACGCCTCCTCGTCAGCTAGCTGTAGCTGTATCACGGTTTCGTGCAACGCAAGCAAATTTGGGCCAAAATGAGAGGAAAGAATTTCCGAGGAGAGTTTTTTTGGCATTAGAAGAAACAAAGGGGCTTGGTTTGGGTAAAAAGAGGAGAAACTTTAGTCAGGACGACTGCTGCCCACTGCTACTTTTTCCACCATCGTTTGGGTTCAGAGGTGGTCAGGGATTAATAATATGTCAGAGTCTTGGAAAAGTAGGAGATGAAAGAGATGAAAAGCCGAGAAGTCAAAGAGCCAATCTCTCTCTATTTATCCAATTTCTTCTTTCCAATTTTCTAACTCTTGCTCTTTCTTTCTATCCCTCCTTTCTTGCTATTTCAATGCTCTTCAAATGTATTCACTTGTATGCAATATATTAGTTCAGGTTAAGTTAAATCAAAATATTAAATGAAGCCCAAACACGGCTCAAGGTATGCATACCTATGATGATGACGATGATGGTGATGATGGTGATGATGGTGATACTGATGGCGATGACGATGGTAATAGCGATTGTGATGATGACGTGATGATGATGATAACAGTGATGATGAGGATGACGCCAGGGGTCAAGGTTCAGGACCCGGGAAAGCCTAGAGGTGGCAAGGCTCCAGCTGAATGGGCCATGCTGTCGTGTAGGGGTAACATTTACTAAGGACAGGGCATCCTTGATCACCAGCCTCGAAATGTTGTGGCTTTGAGTCCGGCTCTTGACTTTTGTCGCAAGTCACGCCCCTTCTATCTCTCACCTCTCCTGTCCTTCTCCACTGTATTCTATGTAACAGAGTAGAAATGTCATAGAAACAATCTTTTAAAAAAAAGCTAGGAGGCATTCAGACTCTAGGTTGAGGATAATGCCACCGACACAGATAAACAATAATATTACTTTCTTTTGGCAAGCAGAAATGCAAGACCACCATAAGAATGCACAGCCATCACAACTGAGTGAAGATAATGTGGCTTATTGAGACATTAATAATGAAAAAGGCAATGTTATGAAGGGTTAGTGGCTTGCAAACCAGCTCTATCCAAGTGCAGACATAAAGCTATCTGAATCTCTTGTTTTCTAGTCTCATGTGCTCTTTCCATCATTGAGGCAAACAGATGATCTGGGTTGAGGATAATGTTAAAGGAATGTAAGTCTAGCAGCTAGCAGACACAGTTTATAAGCCTCCCTCTAGCCTCTATATCAAGTAAGCATATTTCCCTGTCAGGAATTTCTCATACATTTCAGGACAGTTAGAAGACAAATCTCCTTTTCTTCCTGGGCTAGTGACTGGCAGACATAGTCGACCAGGCACCTTCCATCCTCCAGACGGAGAATGCGTAGCTCAGCCTCTCGTGGGCCAGGTAGTTACATCCAGCCACCTTACTGTCCATCTCGTCGCTCTGCAGAACCTGGTAGAGAAAGTCAATGTAGCGCGACGCCAACTTCAGGATCTGGATCTTGCTCAGTTTGTCGGAGGGGAGCGTAGGAATGATTTTACGCAGCGAGGCGAAGGCGTCGTTCAGGGACTGCGTCCTCTGGCGCTCGCGGATGTTGGCGATCACCCGCTGGGTGTGTGGGTCCTCCAGGATTGAAAGACCTCCAGGACCAGGACCAGGAAGAGGAGAGAGGGACGGGCCTGAGGAAGGCGGCCGATGCTGGGGGCTCTTCTTGACTCTCTTGGGTCCGGTCGGGGTGTGGAGGCGAGTGTCGTCCCCCGGCTTGGTCTTGCCGTCCTCTGCTAATGTGGTGGCGGTAGCGCTGATAACATGATCCTCCGTCCGCGGGCCTGTCTGCCGCTTGCGCCCGGTGATCCCCGGTGTCGCTACAACAACAGGACAGGCGTTGGAGGGTGGTCTCCCCGTGTCTTCCTCGCTGGAAGCAACCCCTCCCTCAGCGTGGTCATCGTTGGACTGCTCCTCCTCCCTCATACTTGGGCACTTCTCTTTTCTATCAACTCTCTCCTTTCTGTCACTCTTTCTATCCTTCACTCCTCCTGAATCTCTCCTTGGTGCTTTCTTTCGTTCTGTATATCCCTGTCCACTCTCTCTCTCCTTCCCACAGTTTTCCTCCGTCTTGCTCTCCTCCTCTTCGGGAACTCCCTCTGTTTTGTTGAGTGTTTCTCAGGCCTTCTGTTGCGCTACTTCCTCCCTAACTCTTATCAACGTTACACTCTCTCACTTCTAAACATGCTTAACTGAAGTGGGTGCTCAGTCGGCACTTGGTTTTAGATAGCCACAGTGCTTCTTCATCCACACGTGGATATCCTGGCAATAATCGCTTCCCAGTCTCTGTGAATATACGCTGCTTGGGCAAGCCAGACCGTTCTCACGTGCCGTTCCTGTAGCTGTATGTGAGACAAGAGCAACCTGAATCTGACTTTTTAAAGGGAAAGGAGGATAAAACTTGCAGCTCCCCACCCATCTGTTCCACCGATTGGTTCAGAGGAGTTCTGAGGGCTCGGCTAAGCCAAAGACAACAGGAAGAACGGGTGTTCAGTGATTGGTCGGATCAAAGGGATGAGGCGGAGACAGAGGTGTGCGGTTCAGCCAACCAAATTGTGTCTTTCTGACGTTTGCTTTTTGTCATAGAAGTTGCCCAAGTTTATAGGTTCCAGATTTCTTCCAAAACAAGTCGCTACCATCCCCCTCTCACTGCCTCGTCCCCTCTCCTCCTCTCCACAACTCAGCACCATCATCAGTTGCTTTGAATTTGAAAACGATGATATAGCTGAGAGAAAAGCACAAGCGGCAGAGAAGCCCCATGAATGTTTTCTTTTCCTGCTTGAAACTTGGACAAAATTCAACTCCATTTATCTCCTATATGGTAGTTCTGGCTGCTTTATAAGTAGTGAAATGTTTCACAGAGTAACGATGGGTTTTGTTTTAACACAGAACATTCCAGATAGATGGAGTAATGATGAGAGGATTACGTTCCTAAATTGCTTGTTAGAAATTGTTAATGTCACATATTGCGTGGAGTAAGAATTAGACATTGTTGTACTTGTGGTGAGGGATGCAGTCATCACAGAGTAATGATGAATAGGAATGACAATACTTTTAAAACTGTAATAAAAACGGAAATAGAAGTGTATCCCTTCATTAGTTATGTAGTGGTAAATAAAAAATTATGTAAACTATGACCTCCAATCAGAGATCATCATAAGACAAACAGCCACAAATATAAACAAAAATTAATTGTATTTTCATAAAAGCATTAATTTAGTTAAAATACCCTGTCGTCAGTAATTTACAGTAGTTTGATACTACTCACTATGGTGTATACTATGAATGTACATCATAAAGATCTCAGATGTCAGTCTAAAAGATTGGTAAACTCTATTTTGAAAATAAAGAAGTGGGTAAATTGTGGGTGAATTAGATGGATTACATTTAATATTGTACATTTGAATCTATAGAAATCATATTGGCTGCACAGTAAAAGAACAAATGCACGGTTTCTGTTGCTCACAGTGGGTTTTTGCTGGTTGAGAAACAACTGAGACAGTGTGTTTGGTTGTGTTTCATTTTACTGGCGTTGACTTGGCTTGAGTTTCTAAAGCACAAACCTGGAGGGAGGACGGAGCTGGCACTCAGACAGCAGTGTAGCGCTGAGGTCTAATAGCAGCATTAAGGAAAGAATGAGCACTGTGGATCGGAGGGAGGCCGGTGGGAACTTTTGTTACTTTCATCCCCCGAGCTACATCTAGAACAAGCCTCGGTCCATTTCAACGTGGACTTTACTCTCCAAAAATACTCAAGGAGCCTCCAGTATGGCCCACAGCCACACCCCCGCAAGAGAAAAGTCTATTGTTAGATTTTTACTTTTCAGAGACGAGATGGTCTCCTCTGTTGTAAACCCTTGAGTAAAAATGGTTTTGTTTAGGCACAGTATGATCACAAAACTCTGAATTAGGACACAGAATTGGACAAGCTGAAAGTCAGTCCCTCCTCTCTCTCCAGTGAGTCAACTCAAAGATGGCTCAAGTCCACAACAAGAAGAGAAAAGTCTATTGTCTGACCACAAATTGGATGAAAGCATTTCTCTTGAGCACACAGCATTGCTCACTGTGACGGTGCAACAGTGTAACTATGTTTTTGTTGCCACAACAATGTTTGCACTAGTTTGACTGCACTATGCATAAAGCCCCAAGCGACTTTAAAAGTTGCTGGTGCTGGATCTTTGTAAGGCTCCTGTGATTCAGCATTATCTTCTTGGAAATATTAAATATGCTTTGCACACTGTCTGGGATTATATTTGTGTCCTGGCAGCATCAGCTTATTGAGCCTTCTATCAGGAAACACTAGAAACTATTGAGGACTTATTGATTTCAATTACATACCTTTTTCCAGTAAATGACTTTAGGTATTGCAATATTTACAGCTAAAAGCCCACTTTTTGTTTTCATATTTAAGATGAGAATTTGGCTAGTCATTCCCTCCCAGCAAGTGTTTGACGGACTAATTGACATACAAATTCATATTAAAAGAGCTAAGAGAAAAGGTTTTGAGCTGATATCAGAAAGACATTTAGGTTCTGAGTTCCCAAAGTGATGCAGGTAGAAGTTATGGATGACTATGGATGTCGTCTCAACTTCCATTTTGGCGCTATATTTACACAGGGTTTCAACATTGGTGCATCTATTTAACGTCCAAATGTTCGCTGGGCTTTAACGATGAGAGTCTATCCTACTTCTAACTTTCCAATGATGTGTTTTTGCCGCGTCCAGGTCAGGTAAGTACGGACATGGTTTTGTCAAAACACACAAACGGCGGTCCCTCTCAGCATGTGTTTTACCTAGAAGTGGGTTGTTAACCTCTTTCCAGGGAGCACATTGGACAGGCCTCCACACAGCGGCCAGATGGGCCAGTAAAGACTGTGGAACTGTAGAATTATCCCATCAGGAAGCCACTGTGTGCTGCGTCTCATGTATTCGTATTGTGGAAGCTGCTCAGACCGTTTCCCCAAATGTTAAGTATAACTTCAATGGTATTTTGTACCACAGAGTTGTCTCTCAAATGACTGGATGTTATGTCTCTCTTTGTGCTCGTTCCAAACAATTCCTGGAGCTACCATTCAGCAGTAGTGGATGCAGTGAAAAAAGTTTGACTTCCATTTGCTTTATCTCTGGTCAGTGAATGGGAAGGCTACAGACATACAGTATTTTTGTATTATGTTCTCTATCAAAGCCTCTGGTCATTATCTATAGGATTTCAGCCAGTAGGTGACTTTAATAATTCAACATGTCCTGAAAAGGTGAAATGGTTTGTTTGTGAGTAACTTCAACAATATCTCAAACAGTGTATGAAATGATGAAATGAATAGTAACACTCAGTACGCGTGTTGAATGAATAGTATCAGAAACATTTACTTCAGCAAGTCCAAAGGTAACAAACTTGCTTCCAGACAATGCTTTATGTTGTAGTTGGAATTAAGAGTCCATCAATACTAATGTGCACACGTCACTGTGAAACAGGCCGATCCCTTTTCATCTTCTTCTCTTTAAACATCATTAGCTCGTGCGTCCTCTCTGGGGGCGATGGGACACCTGCGACGGATCACAACTATTTACACATCACAGTTCCCTTGAAACTGTTCCTTGCTTGCTAAAAATAAATACCTCTGAGCTAGAGGGATGATGGAAAATGGATATCAGGGCTTGATATAAACACCCATATACCGGGGCAGAGGGGAGGGGAGGGGCGGCCAAGCTCACAATGCCCTGTGTTGTATGGGACGGCCCCCCCGGAGACTGACGGCGTCTGGAAAAGGGGAAAGAACGCTGGACCCTGTCTGTTTGAACTGCACGCTCAAATGAGGACTTAGCCTAAATATTTCCACCGAGAAAAATGGGAGAATGTTATCACATGTGGAGGTTATATACACACACACACACACGGCTCACGCAAATACATAGGTGTACAGAGTGGAGTGCATTTACACATACACACAATGCCCACATGTACTGTTTGTATGCATGCAATATACATCCAATACATGCGTCTATATGGGTTTTGTACACACTTCCCAGGACTATATTTCACATGATTTAACATAAATTGCGTATCATCATGTAGGGGCCATAGTCACCCAAAGTGAAAGTATAATTTTCTACTAAGAGGGTTAGTGTAGTCACTCATACAGTCATTTTGTATGAGTAGCTTTGGATATCTCAGTTTGGAGTGGAACTCTTCAAGTTCCCCACAGCTGACTTTGTCCTCCACGTGTAGGAAAATTTTCATGACTTTGAGACCAGTTCAAATGTCAAAAATGCATGTGCCAGGCAGCAGGTTGAGGTCAATTCACTTTCCATTCAATCAGTACAGGAAGTGGATTTTCTTCACTAAACAAATGACTCTATGAGTTGCAGTTTCACTTTATAACTTTATAACATTTTTAATTCATTTTTTTAAATTTTTATTTTGATTCTGATTCATTTTCTTATAATTTGGGCGTTGTGAAGCCCTTTGAGATCGTAACCATGATTAAGGGCCACACAAATAAACTTGATGTTTTTAAGTAATACATTTACTTTACTTATTATTCCCTGGGACCAGGAATTCATTACACTACTTGTTACTTTAACGTTCCATTTCCCAAAATTGGCGGTTGCCTCGCCCATGAATTACTAGGGAGATAATGTCCCAATGCTCTTGTCATCCTTTTGCTAGATAAAATCAAAATGTTTCCATCAAGAGGAAATAAACTTCACTGCCATTTTGTAATCTAAGCTAGTTTAGTGTAGTAATGAATTACAATTACTGTACTCTTTTTACTACAATTGAGAAGCCTTTTTGTGTACTTGTACTTTTTTGAGTGTTTTTTGAATTGAGTAATTTAGTATTTTTTGACTGAGGTGTTGTATTTTGCCCGATTATAAATTGCATTCATTACAGAGTACACATTTTGTAGGCTCTCCATTAGCATTGCATCAGAAACTGGTCAGTCGTAAATAGCATCTGCATCAAACCTGTGGAAGCATTGGAGGAAACGTTAACCAGTTTAACATTAAATGTTTGAATTTCAATGCACAAATGATAGTAGCTTAGATAACATTAGACAAAAATCTGTTTCGTTAGCCTCGTTTAGCCTGTCTAGCTCGTTTGCTAGCCTTGCTAGCTAGTTGGGTAGCTAACAACAAAATAAACACTGATAATCTAACTTTATTGAATAACAGGGACACATTAAGGTCACAATCATATTTTATAATGCTCAACATAACATAATTTGCAATATCACACATTGAACGCTCTGTCCTCTTGTCCTGTTTTTAATTGCATAGTAAAGTTTATACGTAACAATGTAAAAAAAAAAGATAATGTAACAGTTTTTTTACTCACATTTTAAACAAGCAATTTATTACTTTTACTTGATTTGTAATGATTTTTACAGTAATTTTACTTCTACTCAAGTAAAATTTAAGCAATTTAAAAGTAGGCCTACTGCTCATTGAGAAGGATAATTTGGTTGTTTTTTTGCCTAATTTTGATGGAAATGACTCAACGGATGGAGTTGTGAAGAGGTTTTGGTTAATTCAATTCCAATCTGACTATTATTTTGATTGGTAACTGTAATATTCCGACTGAAATTTAAATAGTAAATCGTTGCACTACTTGTCACCGGAAAAGGTAATAATATTTCTGTAAATATTACTGGAAGTTACCGAACATACTACCCTGTCTGGTTTCCAGGTATGAAGCTCAAGCCTCGCGTGCCACTGTGTCATTGTCTCACTAACATGGAGGAATGTCTAACAGGAAAAATAACTAGGTTCAGAGAAAAGTGAAACTAGGGAGATGGTTGTGTGTGTGTGTGTGTGTGTGTGTGTGTGAGAGAGAGAGAGAGAGAGAGAGAGAGATGGACAAGCTACACTGTAAAAAAAAAATGGATCCAGACTTAGCCTTATTTCAGGATGTTTTTTTTGTCAAACTTGCTGGAACTTGCACAGGAACATAGTTTTGTAAATGTCATTAAATTTCACTTGGTTCATGTCAGTCACTCATGACTTCTTTCAATACATCACAAAACCAAAAAACTTGCTTTAAGACTATTTCCTATCTACTATCTTCCTATTACTATCTTTCAAGCAAGTGTCTTGAAACAAGTATGTTTATTGTGATTTTTTTGTATTACATATATTGATTGATTGACATAGTGATTTACAATAATAAAAAATACATAACATAATATAAATTATATTGAAATTAATAAGAAATTACCGGTGCGATAATTTGACCAAAAACATCCTGAAATGAGCTTATAATAATAAATCTTAATAAAATAAAGCTTACTAATGAGATAAATTGCCAAGCTTGTCCTTTTTTGCAGTGTATAAAGAGCATAAGGCAACATAAGAGAAAATCTCTCTCTCTCTCTCTCTCTCTCTCTCTCTCTTACTCTCTCTCTCTCTCCCTCTCTCTCTCTCTCCATCCAGATGAGATCCAGATGCAGGCTCGCTCTCCAGTCTTTCATCTCCTCTTCAGTCTCTGATTGATGCTGCACATTTCATTTCCTATTCAGGGAGGTGACATAATGTTATATGCGTACACGACTTCCCTCTCTCATTTCCCCCCCTAAAAACTGCAAAAGAAAAAAAAGAAAAAATCTCAAATGCTAATTTCTCTTGAGGTTTGACAGGAGGATATGGACAAATTTTATTATGATATGAGGTGAATTGCGTGAGAACGATTTCATGCTCTGAATACCTGTACCAATACCATAGTTCACAAAAAGAAAGGGGAGATTTTAGTGCTATATATCATACAGTGTGAATAGAAGTCCTTTAAAATCTGTTCTGTTTTCACACGTCTGATGTGATGTCTAATATTCTGATACAAGTCAATGACATTGTCTTAAAGCTGCACTAGGCAAGATTTTTATGTAAAAATATAGCCGTCTTATCAGTCTAAATCAGAAAGAGGGCTTGCAGTAAAGAAAAGTGTCCCATCCCCCCCTAAGATGCTGCACTGACATCACGTTACATTTCTGATGTTCACATTTTCCAAACAGTTATCTCGCTGCCATTTGGAGCCACCAACATGCAAATTTGCCTAGTTTATATTAGCTTCCAAACACATCCACTGCACCCTATGTAACAGGTTGAACTTGATGGGTCTGTCTTTATTAGTGTGCTTGCCGTAGGCAGAGCACACTCTTACTATCTTGCATACTTATTATTCTTTTTAGTGTGCTTGCCGTAGGCAGGGCACACTCTTACTATCTTGCATACTTATTATTAGTGTGCTTGCCGTAGGCAGAGCACACTCTTATTATCTTGCATACTTATTAGTGTGCTTGCTGCAAGCAAAGCACACTCTTATTGTTACTGTCGGCCATTTTGTTTATTATTAGTGTGCTTGCCGTAGGCAGAGCACACTCTTATTATCTCACATACTTATTAGTGTGCTTGCCGTAGGCAGAGCACACTCTTATTATCTTTCATACTTATTATTAGTGTGCTTGCTGCAAGCAAAGCACACTCTTATTGTTACTGTCGGCCATTTTGTTTATTATTAGTGTGCTTGCCGTAGGCAGAGCACACTCTTATTATCTTGCATACTTATTAGTGTGCTTGCCGTAGGCAGAGCACACTCTTATTATCTCACATACTTATTATTATTTTTCCGCCAAAAAGTTTGGCACGCTACTCCTCCTACAGTTTTTACAGTACATACACATGTGAGACATCAAAACGTGCGGCTCATTGAGGAATCGTGTGCTATTACTTTTCTAAGAGATGCATCATAAGGTTTTTGAGATATTAAGGATTAAATGCCATTTTAGACGCAATACACACACATTGTAAAATGATGAGAACCATGTGGACTCAATCATAGGATCACAGAGCCAGATATTTAAGTTTCGTTTTGTCCGCCATCTTGTTTCTCCGTGGAGATCGGGAGGCTCCCACACAGTAGCTGAAGCTAACTGAAGCTAAGGTAGAATCAGATCAGTATGGATGTATTTGGCCTATTATTCTGTATATTAAAAGTCTAGTGCAGAGTTTTTTACCGGCTGGCTTGATGCATTTGGGACAGAGGGGCCGCTTACCGGCTGGCTTGATGCATTTGGGACAGAGGGACTGCGTCGCGGAGATCGGGAGGTACGTTAGCACACAGTAGCTGAAGCTAACTGAAGCTAAGGTACACACACAGAGTATGGTGGTTTCGGCGCGTCGGCCGACGCTTAACGGAGCTTCTCTGGCACACGGTGCCGGTCAGTGCCGATAGCTGGGCGCCGATTTGTCCCACATTTCGGCGTGGGTCGTGACGCCAATGCGTCACCGGGTGTCCGCCGAACAGAGTTTTTTACCAGCTGGCTTGATGCACTTGGGACCATGGTCCCTCTGGACCATGGTAAGTCAAAACAAACACACGCACCCCTCTCTCTCTGTTAATACTGCTACTACTGCTACTGCTTCTACTTCTAATACTACTACTACTACTTCTAATACTGCTACTATTACTACTGCTACTACTTCTAATACTACTACTACTATTACTACTGCTACTACTTCTAATACTACTACTACTACTTCTAATACTGCTACTATTACTACTGCTACTACTTCTAATACTACTACTACTATTACTACTGCTACTACTTCTAATACTACTACTAACCTACTTCTAATACTGCTACTACTTCTAATGCTGCTACTATTACTACTGCTACTACTTCTAATACTACTACTATTACTACTGCAACACGCAATCTATACATTTAACGTTATTGCTGTTATTGCCCCTGGTGTGTAGTCCTATATTTTTCCATTTAAATTTTTATTTAGGCTACAAGAGCTTACTAGGCTATAAAAATGAAATGGTCGAGCTCATTCATGTCAGTGCTTCGACACAGCCAGCAGATGGCGACAGAGACCATGAGTTCCCCACATGGGCTTTCTGTCAGCCTCTGCGCCGTCTTTGTGATGCGTTTAGGGTCCTTGGAAAGCTGGAAATCTGTACATTCGTTCAATACCAAACATGTTGTGGAGTGATGAGAAAAGTTTCCCAGTGCCTATGAACGCAACTGGCTCTGTTTACTGAGTCTAGTCTGTCAAATTCAAAAGGGGCCAGTGTTACAATTACCTAGGTATCTGGTTAGATGAAAAATTGTCTTTTAAACCCATGTCAATGAACTGACTAAGAAAGTAAATTTAAACTGTTTTTTTTTTTTTTTTTTTAGAAATAAGCAATGCCTTACCATGAGTAGTAGGATGCAGATTGTATAAGCAACACTTTTTATCAGTGCTTGATTAGGGTGCTGCTGGGTGATGCATTTTATAGGGATTGCTCTTGTTTTTCTTAGTAGACTTTCTTATTTTGTCTGCATGTGGATGGTCTGGAAATATCTTGTCTTGGATTTTGTTTGTTGTTTTGTTTTCTTGTTGTGTACACAGGTCTGTCTTGCAAACAAGATCTCGATCTCAATGGGACTTACCTGTTTAAATAAAGGAAATAAAATAAATATTTTAGGACATTATTATTAAAACTCTTTGTGATCAGACACGGTTTGGACAAAATACAATTGGTTTACATATTTACGGAGCGAAATGCTAACAATTGCAATGCTGCACCGCTTAGCAAAACTAGTGAATGCCAAGTCTAAGGGCAGGGACATTGCAAGGGCGGCAAGCACACTTTAAATTTTCTTTAGAAAATTTAGCCTTTTCTAGTTATTATTATTTTTCCCAAAAAGTTTGGCACGCTACTCCTACAGTTTTTACAGTACATACACATGTGAGACATCAAAACGTGCGGCTCATTGAGGAATCGTGTGCTATTACTTTTCTAAGAGATCCCTCATAAGCTCTTTGAGATATTAATGATTAAATGCCAATTTTGCCATTTTAGACGCAATACACACCCATTGTAAAATGATGAGAACCATGTGGAGTCAATCACAGGATCACAGAGCCAGAAATTTAAGTTTCGTTTTGTCCGCCATCTTGTTTCTCCGCTGAGATTGGGAGGCTCCCGCACAGTAGCTGAAGCTAACTGAAGCTAAGGTAGAATCAGATCAGTATGGATGTATTTGGCCTATTATTCTGTATATTAAAAGTCTAGTGCAGAGTTTTTAATGGCTGGCTTGATGCATTTGGGACAGACGGACGGCGCCGCGGAAATCGGGAGGTACGTTAGCTGGTTTCTCACACACAGTAGCTGAAGCTAACTGAAGCTAAGGTAGAATCAGATCAGTATGGATGTATTTGGCCTATTATTATGTATATTAAAAGTCTAGTGCAGAGTTTTTAATGGCTGGCTTGATGCATTTGGGACAGACGTACCGCGCCGCGGAGATTGGGAGGTACGTTAGCACACAGTAGCTGAAGCTAACTGAAGCTAAGGTAGAATCAGATCAGTATGGATGTATTTGGCCTATTATTCTGTATATTAAAAGTCTAGTGCAGAGTTTTTAATGGCTGGCTTGATGCATTTGGGACAGACGGACTGCACCGCGGAGATCGGGAGGTACGTTAGCACACAGTAGCTGAAGCTAACTGAAGCTAAGGTAGAATCAGATCAGTATGGATGTATTTGGCCTATTATTCTGTATATCGAGATGTCGAGATGAAACGGCATTTCGAGAGTATCTAACTTCCGTATCGTGACGTATTTCCGAGTGAAACAGGAAAGACAGGCGGGACATAATGTTGGGAGGAATTTGATTTGAACGTTGAAAAATGGGTGTGTCATAACACCTGAAGACACACCAAAGTACCATGCTGTTGCTAGCTAGCTAACTAATGAATCTTAGCCTCTTAGCTCTGTGCGCTAAAAGTTGAAGATTGATTGATGGGTGGATGTCATGATATTATTGGTTGAAATTAGTTACGGGCATACTTACGTAAGCACACGGCATATTTTGTTTTACAGGAAGAAAACATGATTGAATTTTGATATAAGAATACAATGAAATTGATTTTTGGTATTTTTTTTGGCATCTATTGTTAAATAGGTGCACAGTATGACCGGGGATGTGATCTAAAAGGGTTAAAAAGGCATTTTTCATTTCATCTCGTCTTTAATGGCTGGCTTGATGCATTTGGGACAGACGGACGGCGCCGCGGAGATCGGGAGGTACGTTAGCTGGTTTCTCACACACAGTAGCTGAAGCTAACTGAAGCTAAGGTACACACACAGACTATGGTGGTTTCTGTGCGTCGGCCGACGCTTAACGGAGCTTCTCACGCGCTCAGTTTTTAAGCTAGAGCGGAGCTTTTTTTATTAACGGAAACTAGACATCCAGATGAATATGTAGGTACCAGCCATGTTATGTAACATAGCTCCAAAGTCGGCGAAGTTTTTGACAAAGGTAAATGGGCATGACTATTTTCAAATGGGTCCCTTGACCTCTCACATCAAGATATCTGAATGGCTCATTAGAACCGCAAGAGTCTTAGCTTTACAGCCATATCTGACATATGTCAGCTACATAGGGTATATGAGCTCCAGGGTACTAAAGACAGTGTTCTGCATGCAGTGAAAAGATGTTATTCTCGCCTTTTTTTCTTTCCCTATTTCTGCACACTGTGGTACCTAAACAGTCATGGAATTGTAGAAATTGGGTATGGCTACAAAGCTGAGACTCTTGTGAATCCAAAGAGCCCAATTGCATTCATGTGTGATTAAATATGGCCTCATAGTAACCATTTCAATGTGATGACAGCATTTTTTAAAACTTGACCTTACTGTATAAAATGACATGAAATGAAATGATCGAGCTCATTCATGTCAGTGCTTCGACACAGCCAGCAGATGGCGACAGAGACCATGAGTTCCCCACATGGGCTTTCTGTCAGCCTCGGCGCCGACTTTGTGATGCGTTTAGGGTCCTTGGAAAGCTGGGAATCTGTAGTTTCGTTCGATACCAAACATGTTGCTGTGCAGTGATGAGAAAAGTTTCCCAGTGCCTTTGAACGCAACTGGCTCTGTTTACTGAGTCTAGTCTGTCAAAATGCTAACAATTGCAATGCTGCACTGCTTAGCAAAGCTAGTGAACGCCAAGTCTAAGGGCAGGGGCATTGCAAGGGCGGCAAGCACACTTAAATTTTCTTTAGAAAATTTAGCCTTTTCTAGTTGTTTGATTTTGTTTTGGTGTAGTGACACACTTGTGTGCCAACATCGTGTACTGAGCAACATCTAGTCTGTGTGTATGCCAACTAGGGTTTGACTGATATGAGTGGTTGAAGGCCAATACAGATACTTTTGAATTGAAGCTGCCGATAGTCAAGCCAACACTCCGTATCTTTCAACTTGACCATTTTAGTAAAAAAAAATACAGAATTCATTGTTTCCTACAGAAGTGTATTTTTGTCAGGGTGGAAAAGCCTCTGAAACAGCATTTAGACCATCATGGGACACTAAAACTCTCATTGAAACCCAGACTAATGCATTTTAGGATTAGTAGCTCTTTAAGGCAGGGTGACCATCCCCCCCCCCAGAAGTTCTCCCACTGCTGCCCCCAGTGTTACCCCCAACCTTCCTACTGGACCAGTACTGGCCAGTACCCTGCTATGCCTGCTGCAGAGACTTATCTTCAGTCAAAAATTTGTATTGCAACTCTTGAATATCTGGATTAGGATTGCCAAGCATAGATGGGGGATAACTGGATCCGGTTTCAAACTGAGTGAGAATATTGAGCCGATTGATTTGCATTGTTTTGACCTAATTCAACCTCTGGTGTGTGATGAAATGTGAGAAATGCAATCCAAATTTCAAACAGTAAGTGAGAGCTCTGTATGCTGCCTTTCAATAAACTGTGGTACTTCAGTTTATTGATAGTAAATACAATGCATAACATACAAGGCAATTTCATTCATTCATTCATTCATTCATTCATTTATTACTTATTTAGTTCACTTTGGAGACCTCTTTATCAATGGTGCTGAGATTGCAAATAAGTAAACAAAAGTTAAAACACAAGAAAAGGAATCCAGTTAGTTGAAATAAGTTAAATCAAGGCCTAAAATAATTCAGAAAAGTAGACCATCCTTCCTATTGAAAACAGAAATAAAAGAAACTAAAAGGACATCAATCAATCAAGGACAATCAAAAATAACAAGACTTAGAATCAGTGACTTAAAATGTCCCAAGGATACAATCAAGTTAAGTTTCAATAGGCATTGTAGGTCATTCCAGGTCTCCGGGGCACAAAATTTAAAGGCAGTTTTACCCAAGTGCCCCAATATTCCAGTGTTAAAGTGATGTATTTCAACTCAAACAACTATGTATTTAAACAAACAATGATCTAGGCATTAATGTTTTTTCAGAACAACAACAAAATACTTTAAAGCGGGCAACACATTTTGCCTCCAGGCAAAACTCATGAAGGGGTTTGTTTCATAGAAATGAATAGCAGAGGGTTTAGACATTTACAGTATTTACAGTCTTCTCTGTGATTGACAACTTATCTAAAACAGCATAAGTTGTCAGTTATTATCCAGTGAATCCAACCCTTCTGGAGTTAAAACACATTTTTGCAAATGCTGTGAATTTTTTGTCAATTATTTGTAAACACTCAGGTCTGATACTGGGACTGACTCTTTTGATGGTACGCCTTGCTGCACCATACCAGCTCACGAAACAAACGAAACAGGATGGACAAACCCCGTCTTTATTTTGTCACATGCAACCATCAACGCATGCACACACGTGCACGGCGGCCGGCACACACACACACATGCTTCAGAATGGCGCTGTGAAATTTGTCCTCCGCGTTTCTCCCATCCTGGCTCGACCTTCCTCCACAGGGCAGGCCAGGAGCGGTGGGCAGCTTACAGCGCCCGGGGACCAGCTTCTTTTTTTGACCATCGTTGGTCAGGCGATGATCTTCTTGCATGTTTTTAATGGGGTGTTCTTATCGATGTTATATGGAGGAAACCCCCTTGCTTTCGTCTCTTTAGTCTCCTTAGGGTGTGTTATAGGCGTCAATTTATGTCAATATGTCCAGCCGGAGCAAAGGTGGTTAAAATAACCCTATCCACCACCAAGGAGAAAAGACAGAGAAAAGCCCGACCTGACCTGGTAGAATAGCAGGAGAAAATACCATGGTAACCATCTCACGCCACAATAAGCGTTGCATCACCTGTGTGTAAGGTGTGCGTAGAAGTTGGGCACACTGTGGAAAACAGTCAATCTCAAGTCAACCTAGTTTAATGGAGACTTTGTTTCAATTCAAGGAGGCAAAACTACAAATATTAACAGAGACATGTTGAATCTACCAGACATATAAATGGCCTAATTGAATTTAATATTGAATATTGATTTTGAAACAATATCACACAATAATCATCTACATGAAGTTTATTGTTGTATGAGAACCTGTGGTTCCCGCGGATCCTCCTCGTGTACTGTAAAGATGACCGGGTAAAAGGTGGATAAAGAGTGCTTGTGGTAAATGGCAATATTATTAAACGTAATTCCCATCCCTAGTTTCTACTATGGCACAGTCAGTGAGGCGTGCCACTTTGGCAGAGGAGAAAGCGCCGTTTCCCTGAGCGTGCGGCTCCATAGAAAACAATAAAAAGGAGTGCACTTAAATGCGCGCAAAAGGCGTCATCTGAACGCACCCTTAGTCTGCAGTCCAAGTAATACAGATGTAAAAACTGTGCACATGGCTAGCAGGGTAAAATAAACAAAAACAAACATAAACTGCAAATGGATGTGGGCAAAACATAACCACATGAATAGAATTATAGGTATAACTATACATAACCATAACTTAAACCTATACGATATAGGAAGCGTTTGTAAGAACCCAAGAAACATCTTAAGATAAGGTCCACCAGGGATCACAGCCGCACACAGACCCATGAAAACCCCTGACAACCCGCAGGGGGCACATGAGGCTAGAAAAGCCCCTACAGCTGCCCCCAGTGTTACCCCCAACCCTCCTGCGCGTCCATATCTGTCTGCTGCTGCCCCTGCTGCAGACAGAGAAACCCCTACTGCCCCTGCCACCCCCATCAGAGCTCCTATTGAAGGCCCAGGACCCAGCACAGGTAAAGCCAAGATAATGGCACCTAAAACTGCCGTCCCAGCAGCTGCAGCGCTAGCACAGATTTTACCTGCTCCACCTCTTTGCCAAGACACAAATAATGACATTCCAATAGCCACCATCAACAGCTGAGAAGTTAAAACCCCGATGAAAATACCCTCTAGCACATCACAGCTTGTGTTTGTGGATGCTGGTGGCTGTAAGACAATAATTGGCTTCCTTGCAATGGCAAACACATCAGTTATTATCAACATTAAGGGCACAGGTACAATGGTTAGTTGGAACTCATATATTTCTCTAAAGACAATTCCGACAAACAAAGTAGGAATTAAGGTAACCATAAGTATCAATCTGCTTCTCAACATAAAACTTATTGCAAATGTAAATGTGGCAGCTAATGGTGTTAAAAGCCAATATAGAAAAGGCAACACATGAATATGATCTGATTCAAAGCAATTAGCACAAATGCATAAATTCAAAAAAACCCAAATAACTGAAATAAATAACCAGGACATTATGATACAAATAATTGAAATCACCGATACGCCTTCCAAAGTTGGACCCAGAACACATCCAGTTGCAGTGACACCCATGAGGCACACTGATCCAGCCAGACCCAGAGCCTTGCCCATCGCTGTCTCACCGTGCTTTTCAATCACCTTGTTATATGTTGATAATCCAAAAAAGACTCCTACAACTGATGACAAGGTTGAGGACATGACACCAAACTCCACTACAAATATAGATATGTGAGTGTCACACACATGATCAACACAGTCCCTCATTGATATGTAATTTTCTAACGTGTCCATGAGCGGCCTGGTCTCAGCCAGAACCTCCAGAGACTGAAGCACGACGACTGCTGTCGCTCCCAGCAGAAGGCCTCCTGGAGCGCCAAACACCAGTCCAATGCAAATGGTGGAAACAACTGACGCCAAACCTGAAGACAGATGGAGAAGTCCCGTAAGTCCCTCAACACATTATTTATGTCCCATGTCAAGGATTGCAAGCACAGTATTTGAGCTTTCAAATACTTATTTGTGTGTGTGTGTGTGTGTGTGTGTATGTGTGTGAAAGAGAGAGAGAGAGAGAGAGATTTCTGTTCATCACATGAACCAAACAAGAGCAAAAGACTATACATTTAGCCATTCTCCTATTTTTCTTTTAGATAATGACCATGTAGTATAGTACTGTACAGTACCATTTTATGTAAGAGCACACACACACAACTTGTGTGTGCGAGTGAGTGAGTAAGTGAGTGAGTGAGAGAGACACAGAGAAAAGGAGATTTCTGTGGGAAGACTAACTCAATTCCTTCAGGCTGTCAGTAGTGGATCAATTCAGGACTGGTGAATTTGATTCACCTTTGTAAAAATGACAATTTCATAGCCAGCTGTGAGGTTTTTGCAACTGTGGTTGACAAAGTCAGCATTGAAGTCATTGCCAAGGTAGACATGTAACAGTTGTCTTTTCCCAAACGCTTGTTTTGTGTTTGGCAGCTCGCTTAGAACTGCAGTCCAGTGACAGACACTGAAACAATTTGAAATTTTGATTGAGTTCCTTTGGCAAATTGATGTGACTTATACACTTTCAGTAGTCATTCAAACAATTTATTTGTGAAGTAGCACATCACTATTCATCAAATGGACCAAGCAAGAGCATAAGTGTATTTAGCCATATTCCTTTTTTTTTTTTTTTTTTCAGTAAATGGCCTTGTAGCATTGTACTGTACACTACCATTATTGTATGTGTAAGAGCACACACACACACAACTTACCAGAGAAAAAACAGGAGTGTAGTTGTGTTCTTCTGTAATGCACAAGAAAATGACATTGAAGAGTGTGGAAAAACATAATGTGTCAGTTTTCTAAATGGAAACAAAAATAGCAGACTGCCATCACAGCTGGATCCTCTACTATCACTTAACATTGCATCGGTCAGTTGTTGACAGAAAACCATGTACAGTAGGCTATATCTCCAGTGATTACGAGTGTCTCCAAATAATATTCAGAAATATGAAGGAAAAATGAGTGTTGCTGAAATAATAAACTGATATTTAGCCCACATGTTGGCCCTGTGCTCCACTGTAGCAGGGGGCATCTGAAGGGGCAGCTCTCCTGACAAAAACAACAAAAAAACATAAAAAATGTGAAGGGGCAGCTCTCCTGACAAAAATTAAGCCTTTAATGAAGGATACATATTTACACAGGATCTAACAATGCCTTGTGCCATAATCCAGAGTGATAATCCATACAGACGCCCAATTCAAATGTTAAAAGAATGATGTACAATCCACAAATGGTGACGCTGCATCAGACCACCACCAGACTAACCACAGCATTCACAGAGCATAATCTACATCAACCGGTCTACATCAAAAAGAACTGAGAAAAATTAATTGAAAAATAGGCCTGGGTAACATGTGCTCCTCAGTCCCTGTGTTCTTTATCAATATTCTGCATGTTGTTGGACTCAAGGCAGAAACTATTATGCAAATTTCAGCTGTGTTTACAGAGTGTGTTGAATCTTGAAGTAAGCTTACCGGTGTGAGTTTGGGTCATTATTTGTGAACCAGTCCACAGGGAACGACAGGGAAAAGTTAGTCTTCAGTTCCTTTTCTTCCTATCCCAGTCCTGCAAATTCTAGGATGTTGTCCAAATGTGAGGAAATACGGTGAAAAACGGACACTTCTCACTCTTTCTGTCAACTGCTTCTACTGTATGGTTCCTATTTGCTTTTAAGTAGATGTTAACCTTCTACCTGATAAATAGGCTTTGAGCCTGGTGTAAAACTTGAACTTCAACATTCTTTACCAGAGAAGTTCCTAAGATTAGATTTTGCAAACAACTAAGACATTAAAGCTTCACTCGGCAATCTCACTCGTTAGCAGCTGCAAATGTTAGCAAAAGGAGCTGTTTGAATGCTGAGGACTTGAATACCCTGAAATGCTGTAAGGCCCTGTTCACATGAGTATTTGTGATATGTGAAAAAATTGACAATATCCCATATATTTCAATGGGACTTATGCACTGATGGATGGCATGGATTGGAGTACAGTGCATGAAAATATCGCAACCTAGTCCATTAAGAAAGTTGAAACTAGCTGAACTTTTGATGGAATGCAGGTAAGTGTCATCTGCTAACGGTTGTGTATGTTGGAAAACATCTTCAAAAGGTTTCGAGACTCGCCCACGACAACGCAACCTTGATCGTTTCAACGCGAACTTGGCCGTGAACGGATGCCAAAAGGCCCAAGTGAACACCGCCTAAGGTGACATCAATAAATTATGCACTCCTCAAACATAAATTTCTTCGTCTTTGCATCTGGAGGAGCCGGAGGCGGTGAAGACGTTCAGCCATCTTTGGTGAGTCCATCTTTCTTTCAATGGAGTGCTCACTTAATTCTGTTCAGGAGATAGCTTTGTATTTTGCTCTTAAGTTTCAATTTGTCTCTTGTAGACGGAGAACATTTTCCACCAGTGAGCATACCAACAGCAGAATTTCATTTGGGCGTCTCAAATTGGGGATGGGACCCTCTTCTCTCTTGCAGCCCCACTTTGTGATTGAGACTGATAAGATGGGTGTATTTTTACATAAAAATCACGCCTAGTGCAGCTTTAACTAAAACAGCTCACTGAGGGATGGATTGTGGCGACCAGTGATTGAGGTAGATTAGTATCCAAAACCAATTCCAAAGTGTTTGTAATAGTTTGAATGTTTTCTGTGGTCATCAAGCATCCTAGACAGGAAGAAAACATTTTAAATGAAGCACTAAAAAACTCTATAGCCATGTTAGGCCATCTCATCTTTAGGTTTATTTGGCAAGTCAAAAGATATATAATTACCAAACAAGACTAAAGGTACAAAACTACAAATGATGTCATTGTACCTACAGTACAGGCGGTCGGAAAGTAAATGACTAGACATTAAAAAAGGTGCAAAAGTAAATTATCACACTGTCTACATACCTTACATAATACATGTTTGATTCTTGTAATTGATATTGTGTTGGTTGGACAAAAAAAATACACATCCTTAAAGATTTTCAGGAATGAAGACATGAATTATTTTTTCAATCACAGCCATGTATTTGTGAATAAATTGTGTTTTGTTTTGTTTTTTACATTGTGTTATGTGTAACTTGACAACTTGACAAGTTTAGACTCCAATGAAGAATTATGTTAACATCAGTGTTCCCATAATACCCATAAGAACCTAGAATATTAATATTAGAGTAATATTGGTTTAACCATGTTGGTGACTGTCTCGCTGGTTAACAGCAAGACTTGCATAATTACTAATAGTATATAATATTGCTCTAGTATGGGTGCAGTGTAAAAAGTAGCTGAAACTATATATCCACAATACATTAAAATCAGGCAATACATCAGCAGTGTCATTGCATTACTGTTAAATCGAAATTATGAGACTAATGCTATTAAAGGAATAGTCCACCCCAAAATGAAAGGTCAGTCATTATTTACTCATCCTCATGTCAGTAGAAACTCCATTGAAGTTGGTAGGACCAAACTATTAAAGTTAACCATCTTTTTACAGCTCACTGCACTGTGGCTCCAAAAGTCCAATATCTACCTCACAAACAGTGCACACACATGTACAGCAGTACACACATGAGCAACACACACATGCACACATACTCACACAGGCATGTGCACACACACAGACATGCACACATACACACAAATGCACGCACGCACAGACACAAGTAGACACATTCTTGCTCAGAGCTCTAATGTGAAAATATGTTTTCCAACTACTTCCTTCAGCTTCAAGCCATTTTGTTCTCTTTTGAATTACATACGTTGGCTTTAAATGTCCAGTAAGAAATGCTGATGTTTAGGTTCTGTGTTTGTTCATCAAAACAACACAGGGCTGTCACGAAAGGAAAAATTACAGCATGCACAGTAGATGTAGAGAGAAGGAAACGGACATAGTTGAGGTGACCATTTACATACAAAAAAAATGATAATTTGAGGATGATACAAAGGTTTGCGTGTGTAAGGGGCTGACATATGTGGAGGAAAACACTGACGACAACAAGCGATGGCACAGACGCAAAGGGGTAAGTCATTAAAACTGTAATTGCAGTGCATGTTGTACTTCAAAAACAAACGGGGAAAGCACTATAAATTACTAAAAATATTTCTAACTTTGAAGATTATGACAGAGTAGTGTAAACTGAGCAGAATACAATACTTTAATGGCTGTATTACAGAAGTAATAGAAGCATTGGTGATCTCAGGCAGTATTCATTTAACAGTGCAATTGTTCTGCGCAAATTGTTTACCTATGAGTCCCATGCTGCAGGAAGAATGATAGACAGCCTACAAACAGACAAAGAATAGCATCTCATTTTTGGGGGATGGGACACTTCTCTGTTGCAGCCCCACTTTATGATTTAGGCTGATGGGACAGGTGTATTTTTACATAAAAAGCTTGCCTGGTGCAGCTTTACACAATGATAATTTTATGTTGTACATCTATTAGCATAGGCCAAAAGGACTTTTCCCTGTGACACATTCCTGTTTTTCTCTGCCCTCATGCTGGACGTCTGTCGCTGGAGGAGTTTTTCTGGGAGGACCAGGAAGGTTCCTGCTGGGATTTATGGAAGTAGTCGTACTCAACTGCCTGGAAGACCTAACCAACATCAGGAATACTAGGGAAATGTTAGCAAATGTAATTAGAAAATGCTGTCATCAATAGAGATTACAATGGTTTGGAATACAGTATGTGCGTCAGCTGTATTACCATACCATATATTTCACATAAGTTTTGTCTTCCTTTGTTTTGTTTCTTCTGTGGTATTCTAGAGTGTCATTGGTTGAAGCCAAGCTCATATCCACACATGGCTTCAAATATTGTGCTATGGTTATATTATACTGATGCACCCACAGTACTAATAATTTCATGTGGCTATCCTTTTTCTTTGTCTTGTTGGTATAATGACAAAAATTAAATCGGGTTTTGGAGTATATGACTTTTGTAGCTGCAGTGACTCAGACTGAGTCTCAGTCTGAGTTTTTTCCCTTTGCCTTTATGTATTGAGTGAGTTTCATAATCTTTGGGGCCTGAAAACCTCTATGTAAGCAGTACATAGCCATTATTCATGTCTTATTCCTGATTTTGTTACTGTAATGTATAGCAGGTATATGGACAGTGTGGTCATGTATTATTGTATCTTGCTGCAGTGTCTAGCCATCTACTTTTGTTACTGTTATGCTGTAGTACAATGACTAATAATACCATTTGTAGTTTAGTAGCTTTAGTCTTGATCCTGTTAGTTTTATGTCTTTGGACTTGCAAAATAAACCTAAAAATGAGACAATCTAATATGGGTGTAGAATCTGAGTTTTTCAGTGCTTCATTTACAATGTTCTCTTTTATCTGGGATAGCTTGTTGAGCCAACCAAACTATTCCAAATATTTTCATATTGGTTTCGGACGCTAATCTTCATCAATTACTGCTCACCACAGTCTAAATATAACCAGCATATTGTAGATATTTTAGAAGACCAAAAGATTTTCTGACGTCAAAATAGTAAACATTCTCTAAAACCATGAAAATCCCTATTAATATTCATGGCAATCCTATAAGCTCCTTGATTAAACATACACATCTCATACACACATAGATGCACACAGATGCAAACACACACACACACACACACACACACACACACACATGCATGCACATATGCATACACACACACCACTTGCCCAAAGCAGTTGGACACTCTGACATCTGGCCTGAATTTCCTCCAAAGAGGACTGGCTTCCTTTCGCCAGTCTGTGAGGGGGAGGCGGGAATATGTGTGTGTGTGTGTGCGTGTGTGACTAAGGGGCATAGCTAATGTTTGGGTATATATTAGTGGGTTCAGTGAGGTCAGAGGTGAAAGGTCACGGGCTGAGGTCGAGGTCAAAAGGGGCTTCCCTTTAACATCCTGGTAAGTTGTCGTGGGCAGAGCTGCTACCTTTTACTGACAGATTTCATAGACATTTATTATGCTCAGTGCTAAACAGACAGACATAACATGGTTAGTATGGAGAGCCACATACAGACAGAAATGTCATATCCCATGTATGTGAAACCTCATTCAGTTTGCTTCACTAAGGATTCACGTATGTTACTGCTGACGCTTGAGCCCGACACACACAGTTACCTTCTTACATTTATTTGCTTAAAATAAACTATACTGATACCACTGGCATGCAAATAAAATGAAAAATATGGTAATACTGAAAAATAAGGTTACACAAGACTTAACATGTTTCAATGTGTTTGAAAAGAGTTTAGAAGTGATTGACCATTGATCATATTGTGGTGTTTTTTTAAAGGAAAGTGTATACCTTAAAAACTTAGCAAGTAAATTAAACTAATAAATCTGGAGCTTTTTCATATATTTGTCTGGCACAAATTTGCACTCTCTAGTCAACTAAACTAAAGACTAAACTATTTCATTAGCAGTTATGAACATACCGCATCTGATGTAACTTCCTTGTGCTATTTCAGGAGAGCTCTAATGTAGAAACCTGGCTTGGATGATAGAGGAAAGGTGGGGTGGGTGAGAACGAATCTGTCATTGGAGTTATGAAGTGGGCTCCTCCCATCATTGATGTTAAATTAGATTCCCGACACCTCCATAAAGATCTACAGGAAGTTCTGCTGTCCCAGATACAGCCCCCACCCCCACCCCCACCACCC
Organism: Centroberyx gerrardi; assembly: GCF_048128805.1. NCBI lineage: Eukaryota > Metazoa > Chordata > Actinopteri > Beryciformes > Berycidae > Centroberyx > Centroberyx gerrardi. The sequence goes on along the minus strand of NC_136010.1, from coordinate 26,025,586 downwards.
CTGCTCAGCAGTTCATTTGGACAGTTTAGATTTTAAGCCCACAAGGTGGAGCCAGAGATACTGTAACACCTGATGCCCTTGAGTCTCACAAGTATCTCAGCCCATTCCATTCATTTGTGCTTAAAGGGGAATGACGTCCATTTTCAGTACTAAAATATCTCTGTCCCTCAGGCAGTGCTGTGATCATAGGCAAAACATTTGACTTGGTTCCAGAGCTAGAGCTGCCAGGTGCAGCTGGGTCAGGTCACATGACCAGCTTACGTCGCTCGGATGCTATTTTGACACGCCCCCTTTTCAGTGCAATGCAATGTTAATGGAAGTTTGGATGTGAACCTGGCCATTTGAAAGCAAACAGAGCTTATTTTAGTGTGAGCTAAATAATTCTGAGGTGTTGACTGTTTTATAAAAGAAAAGGTAAATGTGTCTCACAAAGATCTACCAGTACTTCACTGCTATGCTGTGTGGTTGTGGATGGAAATGAGTGCGCCTGCCCTACATCAACCATAAGAACAACAATAACATGGCAGGTAGCGGAAGAGCGAGTTCTCAAACTATCAAAAGTCTAAGGCAGAGGGAGTTCAATTTAACAGATATCCAACTTCAGACATCGAAAAATGCAAAAAGGTTGGATGTTGTGTTGAAAAGTAACATAAATGTGTTGTCCCCCATAATAAAAAACATACTTTGTAAGAGTGTTGAGAGAGCCACAGCAGCAATAACCACACCATCACCCCCTTCAGCTATAAAAGATAATACTAAGGAATGTTGAATGTTGTGGATATGTACTTGCACTTTTGATAGTTAAGTAAACTATCTCAGGTGTCCTACTTGAGAAGAGCTTTTGGAAACATTTGATTTTTGATTTCTATCAACACACATTCACCCAATTCTCACAATTATCACTGTGAAATCAAACAAATGATCTTCAAACTCTCTATCCATTTAGAAATCAATTCAATATCCTTAAAATATACCCATGAGGACCCATGTGTTATTTTGTCAACCAAGGATTTATCATTTCATGAAAAGTTGGTGTCACCATTTTCAACTGGTGGATGTCTCATTTTGGAGCAAAGCTCTTCATTTCCACTCACTCGTGACAGGTTTGTATTCTTCTTCCACTTGGCTTTCTGATCACGAGTGACCTCGATACCTCAATTGCCTTCTCTTTTTCATCACCCACCCGATTCTTTGTTCAAACATAAAACATGAAAACACCCATTTCTACAGGGTGGAAGCAGCGAGCGTTTCTCCCTATGTGTGTTTACAGACAACAGGACACGTCAATGCATGTGTTTTCACTGTATGTACGATACCAGGTTCCCACATTTACATGCGCACACACATACAAACACACCAGTGCACACACATACATACACACACAGTGAACCAAACGTTCATAATGGCGCTGTTGGATGAGAACCTCCTATGTCTCAAATGTCAACTTTTCAGGAACTAAGAAAAACAGCCTTGATTTAAGACTGACCATCATGCAGTTTGCAGTTTATCCAATGGGCTTTGAAAGGGTTTCATAAGCCCAAGGGGTTGTAGAATTTTGTCAGCCCATAATAACCCATAATAGACCATACAATCCTTTGATTGAGGTTAAAACACCAAAAGTGGAGCTGGTTTTCACACAACAGCAATAAGCACCAATTCTCACATGTGAAACTCATCTCACGCCTCAGGTGAGATTTATGTTCTTTTGTTCCCAGGTTGACTGACACTTTAATTACTCCCTAATTGCTAGATGTGTTCAGAACACTTTTGCATAATACGGTCATCATGTGCCGGATAGTTTTACCATCAACTGCAACCCTTATGGTGGTTTGAATTCCTGGCACAGGCAGCAGAGCCTCTTGGAAAGGAATGCTGCTCTGCACACATTTCTAGATCCACCTCCTGCCCTACCAGTTAATAGTAAGGGCTGCTGACTTCCTTGTTTATTGTATATACCATTACATCCTCCGTCTGTCGTCTCCTTAGACTCACCTGTAGCCTCACCTGTAGCCTCGCTGGTTGGGAAGGGGGAGACCGAGTGAAGGAAGAAGCGAGAGAGATCTTTGCAGAAAGAAAGGTGGAGATGAAGTAAGGCGGGGAGGGAAATTGGTCGGTTTCGAGAAGAAGGGTGACGAGAGAAGAGGAATAAAGAGAGAGAGAGCAGTCAGACAGCAACAAGGCAGACTACCATCAACCTCCATCATGTCTTTCTCCAAGCCGGCGCGGCTGCTAGCCTACGAACTGAGCTGCCCCATCTGCCTCCAGCTCTTCTCTGACCCGGTGGCTCTTCCTTGTGGCCACAACTACTGCCTTTCCTGCATCCGCAAGGCCTCAGACACCATTGACGGGAATGGCAAAGCACTCCCACGTTGCCCCGAGTGCCGCGAGGAGTACGAGGGCGCAGACTCCCTGCACAAGAACTTCAAACTCTGTAGCATCATCGAGGGTTACCGGGCCACTGCGCTGTCGCAGGACGGCCAGCCAGAGACGGTGCAGAAGCTGGAGGTCTTCTGCGACCACTGTATAGACGGGGGGACGCCGGCGGTGAAGACCTGCCTGAGGTGCGAGGTGTCACTGTGTGCCAGGCACCTTCAGAGGCACCAGGAGAAGGAGTCGTTCAGGTCCCACTCCCTGGTGGAGCCCCAGAACGAGCTGGGGACGAGGGCCTGCGCCACCCACGGGCGTCCCCTGGAGTACTTTTGTTCCAGCGACATGACCTCGCTGTGCGCCACGTGCTTCATTGAAGGCGCTCACCAGAACCACGACGTTCTCACCTTCGACGTGGCCGAAGAGGAGATGAGGCGAGCGCTGGAGAGCCGCAGCAAGGTAGCGCTGTCGGTTTCAGACTGACTTTTGTCTATGCATTTATGAATAAACTTGGCCTATATCTGAAGCTATTTTTATCACAGACATGTCTTACCTAGAGTTGTAGGCCTACTGTAACATCACAGCACAGTGCAGGAGTTTATTTTGCAGTCACCAACAAAGGCTAGAGGAAAATCAGAGCAGATTGATGCTAATTGAAAAAGTATTTTCCTTAATGATGACAAGTTTTTACTTTGTGACCGTGGGGAAAATATGACCAGCTTTAATCCTTTGTCATTTAAATAGAGTGCCTGCCGGCTGCATGGCACGCTGCCAGTGTTCTTTCGAAAGCAGTCTGCTCAATGACAAGAATGCTAAAAGTTCCTGACTGACTAGATCAGTGTAATGACGAGCGTCATTATTGTCACAGGGTCAAAGTGAAAGCTTAATTCTAGGTCACTGATCCAAGCGGTGATATGGCAACAAAAGAATATGTGTGCTGAGCAAAAGTCAAAGTGAAAAAACAAAATCACCTCTCCAAAAAGTCTCCACTTCTCACACAGGCACACACACACACACACACACACACACACACACACACACACGCATACACACAGGCACACACAGGTGCACATACACACACACACCAATCCCTAACATGTTGATTCCCTGGTTGCAGGTGGTTTCCTGCAGGCTGCAGATGACAGAGAGTCTCCTACAGAGGGCAGCAGTGGAGCGGGGAGCCTCTGAAGCCATTGGAGACAAGCTGGTCAACAAGGCTGTCACACTCATGGACAACATGGCCGCACTGGTGGACAGGTAATATATTGTACATGTGTTGGTATTGATATTGCATTGAAAACTAACATAAATGTGTGGTCCCCAAACTAGACACAGATGTGTATTAAATAAGCCGTTTTAAGAAAGCAGAGGATGCTATAGTTGTATAACTAGACCATCAACCCCTTCAGCTTCATCTATAGACAATAACACTTAGAATATTTATAGTTATAAATCTATTTCAACCATTTTAGAATACAGGCCCCCAAAACAGACCCATTTTCATGTGACTTACATCAGTGTGATACTCCCTACTACAATGCTCAGTATGAATTTAGAACAATAAGATTAAACTCTGTTTAAAAAAGTGGATATAAGTTTAAGTTTAGGTGTATTACCCTCCCTTACATCACTGGTTATATGTCCAACTGACAAACTAGACACTCTCCATAACATTATGTTAAATGTTACTCAGTACAATGTAAGGTGGCTGTTGGAGAAAGAGAAAGACTATCACAGATCATATCACATGCCAGCAGCAAAGTCTGGTTGCACTGGAAGAACAACAGCAATTCTATGTTACCCATCATCTGATGCACAGAATACAATACAACCAGGGTGCAGCGGAGGGTAAACCCATCTCCAGTTTAACCACATTTTTAGTCTGGCATTTGTCTTTGGGACATAATTCATAGTATGAATCATGGTGAGTAGTAGGGTTTGACCGATATGGGTTTTCTAAGGCCATTACTGAAACTGATATTTTTGGATTGAAGCTGCTGATAACTATTATTTTATGCCAGTATTCAATATCTTAAAATCTGAGCATTTTCGTGCTAAACATTTTCTTAAAAATTGGCTGGTCTTTGGTGCCAGGTGATGTCACCACCAGTTGTTCTCTATAGAAGGTGACATCACCTGGCACCAAAGTTCAGCCAATAGCAGAAGGACAATTCAGTATCCTGCTTTTCGCCATTAGATGTCAGGCTTTAGGGTTTAGTTATTCTTCAATGCTTTTCTGGAAATAAGATGGATTTTTGTTTCTATTGGTGCTTATAGCACCATATGCTGATGATCACCGACTGGAGGTCATACTTTACCCTCCTTCATCACTGAATGCAGGGTGTTGTGTTCAGGTACAGGGAGCGTCTGAGCGTGCTGTTGGAGGAGGAGAGAGGCCAGCGCAGACAGAGCTGGCACCTTGGACTGGCTGCACTGGAAGACCAGCAGCAGCAGTTACTGGAGGCCCAGCAAAATGCCACACAGGCCCTCAATGAGACGGACAAGTGCCTCTTCATACACAGGTGAGGAAGTCTATACTGCTTTAACAGTAGAAAAAAGACAAGTTTTCTGCAGAGAATCGTGTTTTAGGAATTGTTGTAGACGAAGTCCCTGGATCTAATATCATTTGCCACCAAAAACTTCAGAGAAACTACATTTCTTGGGATAAGTGAAGCAATAACTGATGACTGACAAGACACTATTATCTGGTCAATGTGAAAAAAATAGTAGACGTGGGTCACCAGAGTGTCAGCTTAGAGGGAACATTGGTCCTGATGCTCCACTGATGAGATGTTTTTCTTTAGATACAGCTTCCAGATAAATCTCTGGTGATTTTTTTTTATTAATCTTTGTTCTCCATCATAATGATAAAAACTACAACATCGGATTTGGCCAGTGGCAGTGCCACACCTTGCCATACCCGGTTGACGCGGTTGTTGGTTGCTGGTTCTAGATGTTTTAGATTACATCCAGGGGCGTCAACTAGTCAAGATATGCAAATGTGCATTGTTTCATGTGCATATATGCGGAAACATTCCCTGAAATATGTGCTGGCTCTTATACAAAGTTATTTTTGGTACATGCACGATACAGCTTACTTCGGTAAAGAAAGCTAAAGCATAACAACAGAAAGCATAGTAGAGCATATTGTAGCATGGTATAACAACGGAAAGCAACTCAAATCAACTTCTTCCCCGCCCCAGGTTCATGCTGATTGAGTCCCAGCTGAGAGAAGCCGTCACAGGCTCCGTTTCCTCCAAGATCCCCTCACAGACTCCACTCAACACCAAGCAGCTCCAGGCGGGCCTCAAAACCCAGGACTTCCGCTCGGAGATGACCCGCCTCCTGGAGTCCCTCCATGTCGTCCTCAACCCCCTGCAGCTCACCTTCAACCTCAGCACTGCCCACCCCAGCTTGACTCTCTCCAACGACCTGCGCACCGTCAAGTATAGCCCCACCAAACTGCCATACGGGGAGAACCTTGAGCGTTTCACAAGCGCGCCCCAGGTCCTGTGCACCCAGGGGTTCTCGAGCGGGGATCACGTGTGGGTAGTAGAAGTGGGGGTCCACAGCATGTGGTCGCTGGGCCTGTGCTACAAGAGCGTCCCTCGCCGCGGCGACCACAGTCGTCTAGGACACAACACCGTCTCCTGGCGACTGCAGTGGAAAAACAAGAAGCTGACGGCGTGCCACGCCTCCTCCAACATGGGGCTGGGGGAAACGGCCATTCAGCCGCTGAGAATTGAGGTGGCGCTGGACTACGAGGGCGGGACGCTGGAGTTCCACAGCACCAAAGGGCGAAGGGAGCACCTCCACACCTTCAGGACCGTGTTCAGGGAGCCGGTTTACCCAGCGTTCAGTATCCACTCCAACACATCAGAGTCCTGGATCACGCTGCAGAGTGGCATGTGACCACAACTACTACTGTGTCATACATTGCTATTAAAGTGTACTTATACGAAACTGTTTGTTTGCTTTCTAGCATGATGGCATTACTGAACTGCAGCATTTTTAATCATTTGAGATAGTTTTGTTTACAAAAATCTCAATTAAACATTTTCTTAAATGATCAAATCTACTAGTGTACATCCTCATTCTTCATGATTAGGGTGACTTTTTGGAGTTTATACATTATTATGGATTATGAATTAGCTATGTGGATTCTGTTCTCCATTTGTCTATCTAAGGCATGCACATTCATATTTTGTCTGTATATTGAAAGTTAACTAAAAGTTACCTGAATGTTGTATGTTCACATTTCATTTGTTTATATACAGCAAATGTCAGTGTAGGTGAAGACTGATAGATATTGACCTTGAATATTGTCTTTCATAAGACACAAGCTCTGTGTTTATGCTACAAATAAACTCTGGTAATTATATTTGATTTAGTGTCTTTAATGTCTGGCATCCATGGTGGACATGGCCTACATTTGTGAGCAATTAACCACCATGGGCTATTTTTATTTTATTTTTTTAAGCATATGGTTCCCTGACCCTGTATGTATGTATGTATGTATGTATGTATGTATGTATGTATGTATGTATGTATGTATGTATGTATGTATGTATGTATGTATGTATGTATGTACAATAGATAGATAGATAGATAGATAGATAGATAGATAGATAGATAGATAGTTCATTCAATCATGGTGCGCTTGATCAGGGTTGCCAGGTTGTGCTGTATATACACAAATTATTAAATAGTTTCAAGTTTACTTAAATCCACATGATAAAAAAAAACACATGAAGACATACAGATATAACATCGAATACAATGTATTTGTATGCTTGAAATTACTTAATTAATGCGTGAACGTGAAATCATGTTGTGGGTTTAGGTTTTATGCATATCTCTAGGAGGGGGATGGTGTAAAATGAATCTGGCAACCCACAATCCCATCTGTCAAAAATTCTGTTATAGGGTAGGATAGTAGTACAACTGCAAGATTATTCCACGCTAGCGCATTAGTAAATATTTTACCGGACAGCAGTCAAATATTGGAAGACATGGGCTCGGGGGAGAGTACGACCAGAAAAGTGTCCTTCGGTGTGGATGAGGAGGACAGAGTCAGGATTCTTCGTGGAGTCAAGGTAATGCTAATTTAGCTAGCGTTTGTTACCATTGATAATGCTAGCTAACGTATTATTACTGTAAATACAGCTACCCTTAGCGCGCTAGCTTGTTGCCGTACAGTAGCTTAGCAGTAAGCTAACTTAGCTTACCCATTTTCCCACTTGGACCAAGTGATCAACCAAAATGCTACTGTACTGTTTAGACAGTGAGGAGGATGTAAAAGGATGCAGGGGGCTGGGGCATGTTGCCAAAGCAACATGAACCCCCATACGTGCAGTTCTCTGTTGTATGGAGAAACGATGTGCCAAACTCAATTTAAAAAATCTGGCAGTTGGAAGTTGTCTTGATTATCGGTAAACGAACATACCTGGTTGAACATGACTAACACTTGTTATAAACCTATAGGGTCTTCTGGCAAATTCGGCATATATATGATCCACCAAGCAGCACATCAATGAAATCTCAAGCGGCTTTACAATTCTCACTGCTCGCTACCGTATTTTGGTGGAACAAATTGCGTGGATGAGAGGCGAACCAATTGTATAAGTTGAAATGCTATTCTTAAAAGTGTTGATTGGTGTATTGGATGTATGCCGAATTATAGAGTGGCTCCTAGCGATTTCTTCAACGTCTTAAGTCTTGTCCATATGTCGATAAGCAAGACAGCATTAAATTGCCAGATTTTGAATGGAGTTTGGCGTACCGTTTTCTCTGAACGGGAAAAGGGCACTCATCGGTGCTATTGCTTGAAAAGGCGAGGAATAGTGCTGCCTTCAAGTGCTGTTGGAAATATCGTCATTTTGTGTTGACGCACAGATGGATTTTATAGGATAACTGAGTTGCTGAGATGTAGCATTTAGAGGTCGGAGTGTCAACACAAGGGATGGTAAAAGCGATGTATCATACAATAACTATTGGCTAATATATTAAGGGGTAAGGTTGTGGTCACAGTCACACTAAATTTATGATGGAAATTAACAAAATAATAAGCATTTTTTAATTATGACATTAAGTAAGAGTGTGCTGTGAGTATGCATGAGGTTTTTTCCCCTCCTATGTGACACATATTTGATGTTTTTAGTGCAGTGTGAACAGAAAAAAAACACATGGAATCAGATGTTTTCATTTCTGATTTAGACCACATATGAATATGGTCCTAAATGTGATACATATCTGATCCATGGCCATGCACTGTCATCACTGTCATCATAACTCTGCATCCATTTGTCCAGAAAAACATGGACGACAACGACTCAAGCAACCAGTAGGGAGACAGCGAGCTCGCGAATTTAATCAGTATTTGGGGAGATGCCTCCATTCAAACAGAAGTAGAGGGCGACACATCATAATTGATCAATGTATGAAACAATTGCACCCAAACGCCTCTCTGAACACAAGTGGCAGCCTATGCTACACAGAAAGCCGCCCTTTTTGCGTTCACATCCTCAATTCATCAGCTAAAGTATCATCTAGCCTCCACACGTCTTCTTTAGGATTAGGGCATGGACTGTAATTTGATTGCTTCTATGACAGACTGTCCAGGCATTATGTCTTTTGTTGTTGTTCATTTGTGCATAGGGGGCATTTCAGGATGGAGGTCTCTTCAAACTGATATCGGATATTGGTTACTTTCAACTGTGAACAGTCACACGTAAAAATGGATCTGAGCAGTAAATTGGAATTGAGTCCTGCAGTGTGAACGTAGCCATAAGAAATTCCCACTTTCCCAGTTGTGTTGTTGTCATAATTACAAAATTTCCAAAAGCACCTGAATGCACCATCAGACCCAGCTGCACTCATGCAAAGGCAAGCTAGTGAAGGACAACTTTACAGCACACAACAACTGTGATACTCTATTCTAATCAATCTATAGCGACCCAAAAAGCTAAACGGCATATAGTTCAGGTACTTGCATGAAACATAACATTGCAGATGGATTCATTTAGCTGTGGCTGATAAGCCTGTTTGCCAGGCCAGCCTGAACATTCAAATGTTGTGAGTCATAGAAACAGTGAGTCAGTGACTGGTGCTGCTCATTGTGGTTTTTGGTGTAGCTATGTTTAACCATTTTCCTGGACACACACTCACACTAAGTAGAGGTACAATGATCCAGTGTATTCTGGCTCTCTCTGAGCAGGTTCATGTCTTTTGCCCAAGGCCAAGGTTACTTTTTCTAGACTTGAGATCTTTGCTGCCCATAGAATTAGAACTGACAGAAGAGGATTCTCATTCCCAAGTGAATGAGGATACCACACCCTTGTGTATGCTCCAGTAAACAACAAAACCAAGGCTCTCTGATGTGCAAACAAGAAAAAAAATCATTATTGCTACAGCTGCCCTAAACATTTTGGCAAAGCTGCTTTATGCAGAATAGGGTTGTCATGAATGGCTGAAGTTTTGGTTTGTGTGTATTGTGAAAGGTCTCTGTATTATAATTTGATAAAATCAAAAGTTGCAAAACAAGAACACATTTTGTTCAGTCCCATGGCGCATTCATGCTGATGATATATAGCCTAGTCCTTTGTGAATAGAGGATTGTGAGAAGAGGATTATGGGAATTGTATGAAAATGTGCTAAAGTGTGAAGATTCAGTTAAAGTTAAAATTTCACAACAATACAATTCAATAAAGGACAAGATTAGAAGAAAATGATTCTCTCAAATGCTGTAAATCTTGATGAATGTCTCACACCTGCTCTCTCCATCTGTTTCTCTCCTCTGTCTAGCTGTCAGAAGATGTTCTTCAGAGGATGAGAGGGGTAGCCAACATTCCTCCGGAACGCACACCATCACCAACCCCAACTCCAACCAACGCTCAGAGAGACCCAGGTATCCTGCACCTTACAGTGTGAAAACAGGGGTTCCCAACCCCTTTTTTGCTACACAATTGTTGGACCAAATTTGTGAAATTAACTTGCCATGAGACCCAGTCTAGTGAAAGCATATTCTGATATGCTGTGAGTGTCAGTAGCTGGGTTTACAAATGAGTATTTTTATGCAAATTAGAAAGGCCGAATGGAAACATCAAATTTTGTTAATGTGCAAAACTTTTTATGCTAGCTTGAGGTGAAAAATGTTTTTGTTCGGGATGCACCAATCAGACAGTTTCAATTCTGTGGCCAATTCTGATTGCTGATTTTTTTTACAGTGTAATGGGCCGACCACTGATCCGGTTGCCGATTGAAATAGTTCATTTTACCCAGACTATACACTAAGGTCACACTATTTAAAAGTGCACAGCAAATTTTAATTCAAAAATGTAAATATAGCACTTTGTTTAACAGATTGTTCTTATGCCTGCATGACACAGCTGTGCAAATAAATCCTAGGTTTTCTCCAAACAGTAATTACATGTTAGTCCTGCTTGATGACTGAGGTGCTTACTGACCTGTTGCCACAGGTAGTGCATGAAAAGTTTTTCATCGCGGCAGCATCGGCTCTGTCTTCTGTCCAGTATATTAAACTGGTTCTTATCTCTGATCATAGGCTGTGAAATTCAAAACACGTCAGAAATGTCTTGTCAATGCCAGATGGACGACATGCTGACGCTGGTAACGTGCTGCTGACTGCCGTAAATTGTGTCAGACATTTTACGGCATATGTTTGACCTTTCCTGATCCGGCAATTGGAACTTAATCTTCTTTTTTTTTTTATTGGGCAGTTGAAACTGATCAGCCAGTCACCTATTTTTATACATTTATTGGCTGATAATGATCAGTGGCTGATTGATTGGTGCACCCTGAGTTTTTGTCGATGACAAAATTATGTGATAAATAGTGATGGAAATGCATTTGTTGCACACATTTGTCGCTGGGACAATACTGGGATCACACTTAAACTGTAATACACATGTAATACTCGATTGTAGTTTTATAACATAAACTTTGGTTGCAACTCCGATCCACTGACAAAACGTTTTCATTGTGAAAACTTTCTGGAGAGCTAGAAAAAATGCATATATAAAAAATATCTAACACCTGCATTCTTTGCAGCCCAGTGTGTCTGTAATGGAATGATGCAACGGTAATGGATTCTCTCATAAGAAATGAATGAACTTCTATTGGAAGAGGTGTAGTAAGTGTGATCCCAGTGTTACAATGCCTCTTAAATATTCTAAAATCAGTGTAAAGCATGGCTGCTCGTGGCTTATTGCTAAATTCAAACTTTCACGTGCCATTTCAAAGTCACATGTCAAAATTCATAACAGCTAGTCTTACAACTATTCTCCTGAATTTTGACCTTCTATTACCACTCTGTCTTGGCTCCAGGCGCCTCTCCCAGTCGCACCCCCACCGCTCGACCCCAGCCGAGCCCACAGCCCCGGGCCCAGTCCAGCACCAAAACCACCACCAGCACCAGTAAACCAGCTGCGTACGCAAAGGATGAACAGAAGAGGTGGGTTGGAGATAATGTTGGTTTGTAAAGCAGATAGTTGTGGTCCTCAGTTCTGACTGGCTGAGTAATGCTCAAAGCCGTTGTGTAATACCTGATAAACACACACCTGTGACCACAAAAGTTAATTTAAATGTTAATGCGATAACCAAAGATCACCACTCATACTGGTACTTATGTGTTGCTTAGCAGTCATTTTGTTTAGCTACTGTTCAAGAACTATATTGTTAAGTGGAGTTTTTGAACATTTGCATACTTTTGTTTATTACAGTGGTGTGTTACAGCTTTGTGTCGTGCAACATGATTCCTTCAGTCATCTTTATTGGCCAATTGAATGAAACTACACTGACTTTAAAAACTCCACCTGTTCACACCACAGGGTTGTGGTAGCACAGTGTTGTTGTAACTAAGAGAATTGCTGACTTAGCCACTACTGTGAAAATGAGCCTCTTCCTGGTATGTGGATGTATAGCGCACCAGCCTCCAGTTTGTTGATGCTTGTTTGACTTCTACCGTACTGCCTGGTGTACGAGCGCACACTGGATTTCCCTTCTGCGCTGCCTAAACAGTGCATACCGTAATTCCCCTAAGCACTGCACATGCCAAGAGGTAGAGACACTCCTCCTGAGCAGCTAATAAGGATGATTGAAAGGATTAAGCTGCCTTCCTCAACCTTTTTTCTATATTGCTATTTCTTGATCAGGGTTCCAGATGATGGAACCTCAAGCTTATGCCAAATTATGACAAATTTTACTCAATTCTGCGTTATGCCATGAAGAACATATATGAAAACCGGTTGTAAGGTTGCGGTATTTAATAGTGCAGACATGATTTATTGGTTAGGATCTAAAATTTTCAGAGTAAGTTGTGGAACGTAGGATGACCCACTCTTTTCAAAGATAGAGGAGGTACTGGTTTATGGCTGAGATGCAGGTTGGATACGAATGGCATGAGGAGGTGTGTTTTTCTAATCAGACATGCCTCCTTTCTATATGTAGGTCACACTGCTGATAAGATGAAAGATAAATTCCCATGTAAATAGAAAACAGATTTGGTGTACAGGTTAGATTATTCTTCATGCTAATCAACCACAGTTCACCCTGTTTTAACCTACTGGCCTTCAGCATTCCAGTCAGACTATCTTACATTGTAGTGATCACTTGGGAGTGCTTTGACAGCATAAAACATAGCCAGGTTTTGAGATACTAATTTATTAATAAATTGGGGACTTTTTAATCATCGTGGGATGCATCTTTGGGTCCCAACGCTGTCTTTGTACAACACAACAAGACCTTCTTAATTTAAAAAAGTCACAATCACAATCACAAACAATGGTCACTGGGTTAAAAAACTTGATGAAACTTGCAATTATCCAGAAAAGGTATCAGCACATACAACAGTATCAACACATCAGAACAAAACATTGTCAAGATTCAGTCAAGGTCCAGGAAACAAAGAGCCAGCTTTATTATCATAGTGTATTCTTAAGTGCAGGTCTGATACAGTTTACTATCACTTTATTATCATTCTCCTTATTACAGAAGGAGAATCAATGGGGTGATTTCAAGAACAAATTGTCTGTTTCTCTTGATTGACTCCATGAATGTGACTTGTCCATGAAATGTGTTATTTGGTATTTGCTGACCCCTTGTGGAGATAATTGTAAAAAGCATTTTGATGGCAGTCAAAAGACAGTTGAGGGCAGAAACTCATGTTTGCATCCAATTAATGGAATCCTAACTCTGTGTGTGTGTGTGTGTGTGTGTGTGTGTGGGATATGTCCCTTAGGTATGAACGACACCAGACAATACTGAAGGAGGAGTTGGCCAAAGTGGCACGAAAAGAGAGGGAGGCAGCACGGGACGAAGTGACCAAAGCCCTGAGCCGGGAGAGACAACACACACGCCAGGAGGTCGAGAAGGCCAAACAGCTGGTACACACACACACACACACACACACACACACACACACACACACACACACACACACACATACACACACCCGGGTTAGTGGGCCCCACAAAACCACACTGGTCAAGATCGGGATTGAAACCCGGGTCAAACTCTGCTCTGTTTGGTGTCTGCTTGGTGTTGATTTTAGTCTTTACTCTTATAATATATTTTATTCAAATTGTTGACATACACACACAAATATGTGGGTGGGTTGATGAATAGCAAAATATTATTTTATAGTGTTCTCTGGAGCAACAGAAGATGAAGTGGCAAGGGTATGATGCTATTCCATTCCTGTTTGCATACTGGTTCACTACTCCGACCTTGTTCACTTTAGTTCATGCGAGTGTCCCACCACATTACATACATAATACTTCACACTGAGGCTGCCTCTCAGAGTGGAGTGAGGGCTTGGGGTTTACTCACAGCTACTGTCTGGTGTGTCATGTTATCTGCCATTTTTGAACACTCACCTTTATCCAGGGATAAAGGTGCATATTCCTTTCCAACAACGCCCTGCTTCACATTCCCACAGTTACACACATTCCCTCCTACTCTTTCCCAGCTGATCTCCCAGTAGTACACGTTAGTCCATCTCTGAGAAATGCTATTTCTGCTGTAACGTCCAGTAGTGACCTGTTGGCGGAGCTGTTGTAGTCTGTGTCTGAAGATACCCTTGACTTTGGGTCAGCACTTGTCCTAGTGCTCCTGACTGTAGACTGTAGGTTTTACATGCATTGAGTTCAGTGATAAAGCGGCGTAAAAGCGGATTAATTTGTGCCTCTATCGGTATGAGGAGATAAGTTCGTGTAGGGGCAAGTAATGATTTAGCCCGGTCAGGTTTTCTCTGGTTAAATCACATGTTGGAACATTTCGCACAAGCACAAATTGGGTCTTGGGATTGCATTTGTAATTTCCATGGTGATACTCCCTCTGCCTCCTCCTCCTCCTCCTCCTCCTTTCACCTACTCTTACGTCCCTGGTCTCTTTTCTGTCTCCCCCATCCTCTCTCTCCCTTTTTTCCTCGCTCTCTTTCTCTCTCCTCTCCTCTCCACCCCCCCCGCCCCCTCCTCTCTCTCTCTCTCTCTCTTCTTTCTCTCCTCTATTCTCTCTCTTTCTACCCCAACCCATCACTCCCTCCTCCCTCCCCTGGAGACAGTATTATCAGCGCAGTGCAAGCGGTAAATTGCACCCTGAGAGTTTCCTGGAGCTGAAGATAGGAGTGTTGCGGGGTGGGAGGCGGCGGCAGGGGGGAGGGGAGGGGGGGAAGCGCTTGTTTTACACATCGGCCGGCGCCTGTTTCACGTGACTCTCCTCCCCTCCCCTGCCCTCCCCCTCCTCCTCCCCCTTCCCCTTCCTGTGTTGAGACACGCCGTAGCGGCCTGCCTTATCTCCACTCCAGCACACTCCCACCGCTAATAGAAAGCCGCTGGAGGGACGGCGTGAGCGGAATGACCGATCGAACGGGACCGGACCTTCTGATGTTGAGGGCGCGTTGTAATTATTCCTTGTGCCACGAATACACACACGCCCACGCACACACACACCTGTAACTCCGATTCTGATTATTTTCATGTCACTGTTATGTGGAATTTTCAGAGCTCTGTTTTTTGTGATTTTCATGTTTTAACTTAAACTGAAGGATTACATGACAGGGCTCCAGACTAACTTTTCCACTGGTAGCACTGGTGCTACCAGCTTTCTCAGTTGGTCGCACCAGCACATGATTTGGTAGCACCCTTTTTTTTTTTTATTTATTTATTTTTTTTCTTCGTCAATCTTCATATTTCTCATACGCCACTGTGCCCCCGGGAACCTCCGGGAAGCGTCGACCGACAGAACAGAGGGCTGTCAGGTGGACAGAGCTCGCGCATGTGCATGGAAATAAACGGCAATATGATATAAATGTATAGATTGTGTGTGTTTGTTTTGACTTACCGCGGTCCCTCTGTCCCAAATGCATCAAGCCAGCCGGTAAAAACTCCGCAATAAGGCTGCATTCACACACAGCGTTTTTTCCCCAACCGCCAGCGCCCTTTTCTCATTAAAAGCAATGGGAAGTGGCCGCAAGGCGCACAAAAGGCGGCCGCTCCCGAAAAGCGCTGCAGCGTTTTTTTCGTCAGAGTGGAGCGCTTTCAAAAGTTGAGAAATGTTCCGGGTGACGTGAACCGCTTTTTCCAGCCAACCAATTGCGATCACAGAGACGCGGCCGTTTCCCATAGCAACAACAAATATGGAGAAAGTGAAGGTGCCAGTGGAGAAATTGGACTGAAAAGGGAGAGTGCAGGTAGGGAGAGACCGACTGAGCCAGTGAAGAAGAAAAAATACTACTTTCAACCACAATGGCTAACGCAGTACCCGTGCTGGAGGGGCACCAAAACAGCCTAATGATCATCATGCACTCGCACGAATGCGACCACGTGAAATTTTAACTCACACACTCTCAAAAAATGGTCGCATATGCAACCATTTTGGTCGCAGTCTGGAGCCCTGGATGATCCTCTGTGGGTTGCGAAAAATTCTATGACTCCTGAGCTTATGAAACCCGTTATAATAGATAAAATAAAAAAAATGCATGGCAGTCAAGGATAAAAACAAGGCTGTTTTTCCTTTAGTTCCTGAAAGTTAACCTTTTGGAGATAGACCAATGTTTTTTACTGGAATCGAAGGACGTGATGGTCTAGGCCCTACGTCTTATGCAACCCTTTCAACTGTGCATGGTCATCAAATGAACAAGAAGGCTGTTTTACGCCCTTAAGGGTTACACCCAGTCTACACCAGGAGTGACTCAGCTGTGTTTTGTCCGTCTCTGGGAACAGAAACACTCTCATTTTAATCAACACTTCTGTCGACACCGGTGCCATACAGGCACGCACCTTAGCTCCATTCCTCGCACGTCACTCAGATCTGTTTATTCTTTTTCTACCTACGTGCATAAATGCACTATTTAACCCCCATTGCATAGGCTTTTAAACCATATAAATACTGATATTTTGATTTATTTTTACTATTAACCAGATAATAGCTGACAATGATCACCTTCTAAAATTTTTTTTTTCCTAACTATACATATTCTGATGAGTTGATATTCCTATTTATAGTTTTATATCTATTGTAACTTTAATTACATTCTTGTTACAGTGGTTTGAGCTTTTGCAATTTCACTTTTCCTATGCAGAAAACTAAACTATAACTAAAAACAATCACTGAAATAGCGATTCCCAAAGTAGAAGAAATAATCATTTTTATGAATGGCAGGCTATGCAACTCTATGTGAAAGGTACTGTTGCTTTTGTTGCATGCTGGAGAAAGTTTGTCTTGCTCAATGGAACCAATAGGAAAAATGTACAAAATAGACATACTTATCCATATCAATGATGGATTTCAATTTCTGCTTGTGTATTTCGAGGCTGTGTGCTTGTTTTCACAGTTTTGAATGCGCGGCTAAAAGGGAACCAGGTCTCTCCCATGATCCCCTACTACAGTGCCTCATGTGTACTTTGAAGAAGGAGATCTAAAGTCTTAATATTAAAATTAAATATTAAATTGAATTATCTAAATTAAAGGCTTTGAAAGGTCTTAAATACATATAAATAGAGCCTTTAGGTCTTAAATGCAGTTTCAGAAGTCTTTAATTTGTGTTTTCTTCAGATTTCTGCTTCTCTAGTGAGAGGTGAATGCTTTCATTCCACACCAGTATGCATCCATTTTGGAAAAATGTTGCTACCTGAAAATTCACCAGTCAATATTTCAAGAGATGCTTCTGTCCTGAACTATTTTGTAAGCAGATGTTTTAAAATTACACATAATTTTCATAGTAACCCATAATGCTTTACATTTATGTCAAGCGCTGGCAGTGTTTTTTCAAATGGTGCATACATCTGTTTGGAAAGAAAGTGTCCCTAACAATCCAATCGCACTCAACCACATTTTCAGGACTACTGATTTTTCATGTATCTTGTTCAATTTCGTGGCAAACGGTCTTAAATTCATTCCAATTAAAAGGTTTCAAAACATATTAAAAAGCCTTTTAAAAAGCCTTGCTGATACGTGCAGATGCTGTGCCAGAGAAGAATTACAAACTGTTATTTGAGTCTAAGCAACCACAGATAGTTTATTGCTTGCTGGTGTCACTCACTTCCCGCGCACAATGGGGTAGAGACAAGCTGTCACTGTTTGAATTCATTGTTTACCAGCTAATTAGTCATACGGCAGCGCTCGGAGCAAAATATTATTGGCTCTGCAAGAGATCACAATCCTCTTTGATAGACTCATGCTATGTGTTGGCCTCATCAGTGATGGAGTGGTGTCTGAGGAGTGGTATTTGAGTATACTGCTGTTATATTAAGACATTACCGTCCTTTATAATTACCCAATCTCCCCATGGGGATGATTTAAATTTCATCTAATCTAATCTATGCTCTTTGGTGAGAGGTATGTACTCCGAACATCCACAATAAGAGGTGGATACACTCTTTATCCTTACATTTACCTTCCACTACCATTGGTCCAGTTTGCAAATTTGCAGGCGCAAGGGAGTTCTTGGTCTTTCATTGGAAACTGAATATCCTCCCTGTTCATTTTCTCAACCTGAAAATATACCATAGTTTTTGGGAATGTGTCTTCATGCAGGCTGTTCTTTCTGGCTGTGTCTGTTTGTTACATGTATTTCAAAGATGAAGAAAAAAGGGGCACCCGACCCCTACTGTGGGTCACCGTATTTTCGACTATTTATAGCATTTTCCATTCGCAGCCACAGACGCTTGTGGATTCAAAAATTCAAATGGATTTTTATAGTAGAGCTCCCAAAATGATGGTTGGTTACCTGCCAAAGTGGCTGATGGCATAGACAAACTTAGCGCGCAGCCACGGCCAAAAGCTACCCAAATTTGGCTGGTGGCCCATGGTAATTTCACACCCTACGAGGAGATTGAAGAGACGATAGGTGACTTAGTATTCCCTGGAGAATAAGGACGAGGAAGACGGAGCAGATGAGAGGATGAGAAATAAGGGGCGACAGGTGATGAAACATTTACTCAGTAATTAGGAGGAAGAGGGATGTGGGGATGAAAAAGAAGAGCTGATAAGTGACTAAACATTTCCTGGAGTACTGGGACGAAGGGTGAGGGAGAGGAGTGAATGGACGGGAGCGAAAGAAAGGGGCGACAGATGCGTTTCCCGTAGAACTGGGCTGAAGAGGAGGAGGAGGAGGAGAAGGATCAGAGGCTGAAAAGGAAGCGCTGACAAGTGACTTAACGTTTCCCGGAGGATTACGAGGAGGGGGAAGAAGAGAGGAGGGACGGGAGGACGAAGAAGAAGGTGCGGCGGGTGACGAAACGTTTCTCGCAGACTTCGGAGAAAGGGTGAAGAGGAGGGGAAGGAGGGGTGACAGATGACTAAGCATATCCTGCAGAATTAGAAGTAAGGAGAGGATGAGAGGATGAAAAAGAAGAGGGGACAAATGAGCAAACATTTTCTGAAGAATAGGAGGAGAAGAGAGGGAATGGGTGACAGATGCCTCAGCATTTGCTATAGAAAGGAGGAGAAAAAGGAGGATGAGGAGAGAGGAAGAATGTATATGTGCCTAACCATCTCCTGGAGAATTGGGATAAAGGGATGAAGAGGAGAGTGAGAAACCGGTGATGTTTGACAGATGATTAAACAGTTCTGCAGAATTAGAAGGAGGAAGAGGAGGAGGAGAGAGCAACAAGGGGTGACAGGTGGAGGTAGAGGAGGAGGAGGAGTAAGAATACGAGGAGAGAAAGGATAGACGCATGATGAGTAAGAATACGTCCATATGTCCATTCCGTGGACAGTTACTGTAGGAAAAAGGGGTGAAGAGAAGAGAGAAAGAAGGTGTGACAGGTGACTAAGCATGTCCTGCAGAATTATGAGGAAGAGGAGTAGCGGGAGGAGAGACAGGAGGAGGAAAAAGAAGAATGCGTGCCTAACCATTTCGTGAAGAATCACTGCCGGGGAAAAAGGGTGAGGAGGAGAGAGAAAGAACGTACGTCGTGACTAAGCATTTCTCGCAGAATTAGGAGTAGGAGGAGAAAGGATAAGAGGAGGAGGAGGAGGAGGAATGTGTGCCCAACCGTTCTGTGGAGAATTACTGTAGGACAAAGGAGTGAAGAGGAGAGAGAGAGAAGGTACTACAGGTGACTAAGTGTTTCCTGTCCTCCGTGCGTGGGCGTAGTGCTGAGTCACGAGTCAGAGAACGCCAGAGAAAGAAGAGGGCTTTCAAAATGATGTGTGGCGTCTGCTATTTAGCCACCTCTTTTCTTTTTTTTTGATCCGTCCTTTCACTCCCTTCGCTCATTTGGCCCTGTCTTTTGTCTTCAACCCACTAAACTGTCTGACCCCCCCAACCCCCCCCCCGTTCCTCCAACTCTGCCTCCCGTCTTTGAGCCGAGGCCGTCACCCGCTGCGCCGCGCCCCGTGAATAGTCTTTGTTAATACCAAATCTTCCGCAGATTAATTTCAGAACGAGAGAGGGGAGTGGAAGAATGGGAAGAAAGGAAGCGAGTTGAGCTAAAGGGCTAAAAGGGATTTTCTCTTTTTATAATGTATTAATGGCCTTTTGGCGCCTGTTGAAAGCCAAAAAAAAGGTGATAAGTCACATTAGCATATGGTAAATTTCTCCCTCTCTCTCTCTCTCCTCTCTCAGAACAATTAGAAAGGCTATTTTATTAGCTGCCCTTTAGCTTCCTCTATGATGGAGCTTCACAGCTCATACAAAATGCCAGCCGTGCTTCCCTCCCTCGCTGCCCAGGTGAATCAGGACCGGCAGTCAGCGTTTACGGCATACCAGGAGATAACGTGACTCGGCTAAATGTAGTTTGGCTAAGCTTACCTTTCTTTAATAGACATCGTATAACCTAACTGTTCTCAGACCAGCGCAGCAGTCCTTGGAATGCACCGTTCCACTGTTCTGTAAAAACCTCCAGTCCCTCATTCATGTGCCGTAATTCACTTGCTTTCACAGATCGGAATTAACGCAAAGTATTAATTAACACACACACACCCTAAACAAGGGGGGATGATACACCAGAGGCCAAGAAAGGGATGCAGATGTGGGGTTTTCCTTGAACGCTGACTGCAGAACAGTTTAGTAATAATCCCTCTAATGGATAAGGTTAGGAATGATGCATACTATAATACTACATTTCCTAAATTGTTGATAGTCTGGAAATCTCATGTAAACCCCAGTTAGATTGTCATAGAAGAGGTGATCAGAATAGAATAGATTACATATAGAGCTACTGACAAAGGCAAAACTTTGAAAGGACAGAGGTAGTCTAGGTCAATTTGAATAGGATTTACAGTGGTTAAAGTAATATTTTGCAAATTAGCAGTAATATATTTGTTTGACATATATTTTTTTTTTACATTCTCAAGGCATACACAAGTTCACTCCATGACACATCAGCTGAGAACAGCTGTCTAGGAGAATTAAACATTTCCTTTAAAAGACACTAGATGGCAACAAAAGCATATTCCATATTCCATTGCCTGTCAAATCATCTCTCTCTCTCTCTCTCTCTCTCTCTCTCTCTCTCCCTCTCTCTCTCTGTCTGTCTGTGTGCACATCAGGCACAATATGAAATCAAATTTCAAGTGTGTAATTTTTCCTTCAATGGAAAACCAGTGACAAATGTTATTGCACAGGGTCCCCATGTTAATCTAATCTGTCTAATCACTCCCCATTTATACAAAGACCTCTCATCTCTCCGTTGTTTTTATTGCCACAGATTGGTCGTAGAGTGGCACACTGAAAAGGAACATTTCATTGTAGCATTCAAATCACTTGAATGCTGAAGGAAGTCGTGTCAAGAGCAAATGTAGTGGTGTGTCTCATGTATTTCTACATTCATTTATTTATGCAACAAATGGCTCAGTTTTTCTGTTACTATCCATATACTTTTGTATGTTTTTAGTTTTCTTTTATTGCTCCATTCCGCTCTTCTAGTGAGTAATATTCCTTTCAGTAGGACCAGTTTGCACTTGTTTTCAATAGGTATTGCTTAGTGAAATCAAATCCAATGTGCTCAGGATAAAAAGAGTGCCATAAATAAATGACAGTATAAAGCAGGTAATCTGTCATATTTGTGTATTTGTGCTGCCCTTTTCTTCTGGAACATTCCAAACATACAGCAGTGTTTCATTGATATTCATTTAGTTGCAGCGGCCCTCACAGCTGGAAAACTGCCCCGCAAACTGCTACATAAAGTAAATAAATGAAAATTCATCATCTGGCCATATTGCTCAGCCCACTCCAAAAATTAATTAAATTTAATTAATTAATTGTAATTACAATTGCGATTACAGCAATTTAAGGCTTTTTAAATGTCCATATATTGTGATAGTAATATCCAAATGAGAGACATTTTAAGCTGAAACACCTACTGGAACAGATACTGGAATGGGTCCAGTAGCAAACCTGAGTCTCAGAACTAAAATTATTACTGGAGACACTGCATACCCATAGTGTTTCAGGCCAATAGCTTGTGCTAAAATCTCACCAGCCTTTCCCAGATGGGTTTTGGAGGTGGCACCACAGACAACACCGGGATGTCTGTCTGTGGAGCTGCAGGAATGAGGAAGATGTTCGTTATGACTGGACAAAGCTGCCTCCTCCATTGACAAAAAAATACTTCACGTATCGATGGTGTTGCATCCTGCTGTTTTAGAGTAGAGCACCATTGATGAGGAGAGTGGGATACTGTACTACTTCAAGTACCACAGGGCTGCAGTGACACATTATGGCATTTTAGAAACTATAGGAACACAGTTAAAGACACATTATTCAATTAAAATTGAGTTGGAGAGCTGTAGAGATGCAGTATAGGCCATATACAGAGTATTCCTACCTCTTTTTTGCCACAGCACCATGGTCATCAAGATGCAAATGCAGGTCATTCAGTCAGGGATGAGACACTTCACTCCTGTATACCTGGCAGCCATCAAATTTCACCATGGTTTAGAATCAGATCTGCTGTTTATTGAGCAGTGCCTACTCAATGAAAGGAAATAAAAGTTGTGAAAATGGAACTTTCAGCAGTCTTCACCTCTTGGCTGTGAATTTTCACCCAACTCCAACAAAGCTCTTCTGATGTTCAGAAAGAACTATACGTCATCGCCGCGACGGCCGCCGCACTGTACACAATCTGTTCTTGTTCTGAGTTTTTCTGCGCGTACGCACCTATCGATCTAACTGACATCGAAATATATCGGACGGCGCCGGCACAGAATACCCACCTCCCTTCATCAATACGCTCCTCATCTACCACTGCCGCTACAACTACTCTACAACAAAGACCATAGGCCCATAACTTGTGCTAAATTCCCAATGTTCTTTTCCCAGATGGTTTTTTGGAGGCGGCAACACTTCTGCAGAATGAGATAGCACTGGGATCGCTCTGTCTATCTATCTGTCCGTCAAGCTGCTCCTCTGGAATGAGACAGATGTTGGCTCTGATTGGACAAACCTGCCTCTCCTGTTTATACCTACACCCATCTCATCAGCTGGAGATTGTCTGCTGATAGAGCGACAATATTGTCTCTCTCTCACACACTCAGGAAACTCATTCAGACTCCGGTTAGGAGTGTGAGGGAAACAGCTGTGCTCGCGCACACACCCACACACACACACGTACTACAGAAGCAGATTGGGGCAGATGGGGGACATGCTTCATTATAGCGGTACATATGAGTGGGAGAATTGCTTGATGTTTTATCATGTACTCCACTGCTTATTGAGTCAGACATATGGCAGCACACCCCATTTATGCCATTTAGATGAGTGAAAAACAAGTTAAATGAGTTGCTTTGGTTAGCGTACAGGTTTTGTCTTGAATTTCAATGGATTTACATCCTTCAAGCCGTCTAAGGGATATTACTGCTGCGCCCCCTCTCTCATTACACACACACACACACATACACTCATGTATGCATGAACGCATGTACCTATGCATTTATACTCACGCATATACATGGACTCGCACATATGAACTCTCTCTCTCTCTCTCTCTCTCTCTCTCTCTCTCTCTCTCTCTGTCACACACACACACACACACACACTACCTTATCACAGAGCTCGCCCCGGTGCTCGGGAGGTTGAAAGGAGAGGAGAAAAGAGAGTGTTGGCAAGAAAAAAAACAAGAAAATGAGGAGGACGGAAATAACAGAGTAAAGTAGAAGGAGGAGAACAGTTTAAGAATGAATAGGAAAAGAGGGCGCGTAATGAGAATAGAGGGGTGGAAGGGAAGGGGAGGAGACGAAAACGAGGGAACGGGGGCAGACGAGGAAGGGAGTGGAGGATGGGGTATGTCAGGAAAGGAGGAGAGGAGATGGCAGGAGAGGAGAGGGGTTGAGGGGAAGAGAGGGAAAGAGGCGAGTGGAGGAGGAGGCCGAGGTACAGATAAGCCAGCGGCTGTATCAGTAATTGTAATCTGCAGGTCTGACATGGTTCTGCATGTAAAGCTATTAGGCTGCCTGTGCCTCCGAATGCTAGCCTCCCTCGCTGCACTCGCAGATAGGCAGGTGAGCCGAGCCAAGCAAGCAGGCAGACAGATACACAGACAGGCAGGGAGGTTGGGAAGCCAGCATGCAAGCCAACAGCAGAGGAGATATACAGGCAGGCAGTCAAGTGAGGCTGGGGACACTCTACAGACTGAGAAAAGGTCAGACACCATACACTTAAAAGGGCATTAAGTAGTCTTTAACTTTTATCGACCTTTATCGGCGACTGAGGAATTGCAATAACATCAGCAGGTCTCTGGCACAGCTTCTGGCGCCCTGCAACTGACACAATCAATGAAGTCACATTTTCACA
This sequence comes from Centroberyx gerrardi, assembly GCF_048128805.1. Taxonomy (NCBI): domain Eukaryota; kingdom Metazoa; phylum Chordata; class Actinopteri; order Beryciformes; family Berycidae; genus Centroberyx; species Centroberyx gerrardi. The sequence continues at coordinate 26,000,964 of NC_136010.1, read as the reverse complement.
ATAGAGACCGGTAAGCTAGCTAATTAGAGCAGACATCCAACAGACAACGTCTAGTAAAGGGGTAATGTATCACCATGCAAAATGCAGTGATGATATTGTCATTTGCTTTTTTTGGCTTGAGAACAAAATGTTTTTGTGGGACACTGGTGGCTCTGTCGCAGCACTGTCCTCCATTGTTGAGTGGTTCAAAATAGGAGTAGGTTGTCGGCAATATACTATACACAATATAGGCAATATATAGGCAATATAGGATATATATAGGATATAGGAGACACTTGGTTAGTTAGACTTGAAAAAAGTAACTTGATTGTTTTTCGAAAGCGTGTTTGTCTTTACACTAATGCTCTTAAAAACCTGGGAAGAGGTGTTCCACTTTGCAGTATATGTTGTTATATTCTAATTAATAAAACATACGCATAAGTAAATTCAACACACATGTAATATATATTTTTCACCTCTGGAATGTAAGTGGGCAAATAATTCAAAATGTCAATCTAGAATCTGTTTATCGAATTGCTATCATTATGAATTGAGAATCGACTTTAAATCGAATCGTGACCTCAAGAATTGAAATCAAATTGCATCATGACATTCCCAAAGATTTCCACCCCAAATTCACATATACATGTTGAACCAAAGGGGATTGATCCGGTCATCCTGATGATCCAAATCTGATAGTTCTTCCATGTTAAACCAGTAATAGGGTTATGGTACTAGTTTTGAAAAAAATGCAAAATAGCTGAATAAGAAAAGCAAATATAACATTACAAATACCATCTGATGGATTCTTTTATCCAAAGCTCCTTATGGTAAGCAAACATTTTTTAAGATGGTTTGCCCTGATGGGAATTGAACCCCTACCCCACTGAACTATGTAGGATCACTTCAACATGACAGTGTAAACTATAACAAAGAGTGAAGACATAAAATGAAAAAGGGAGAATCTAGAGTAGAAAAGGGTAAAAGAGGGTTGCAGAGGAGGAGGAGCAGTGGCGGGAAACAGAGGGAGGAGAAGGGCCACTGGCTCATGTTGTCCTCATTCCTTTCTCTGTCTATCTGTCTGGTTGTAATTATCAGTCAGATTATTATTGAGTGCTAATTTATTGCCTCGCTGGGAGCTATGTGTTAAATAAACGCAGCGGAGTAAATAAAGAGAGGGGGGAGAGAGAGGGGGTGAGAGAACAGACTGCTGCTGCTATCAGATGGCAACACAGCACACACACTGCCCAGAGGGGAAGAGTGAGACGTGTGTGTGTGTGTGTGTGTGTGTGCGTGTCTGGCCCGGGTGTACTCATGAGCCCAAAACACAAGCGTTCCCGGCCTGTGTTGTGTGTTGATGATCCATTGGACTATTAACATTGGTGCGCTGCCCTCAGATGCTCACTTCATGCGCCCCTTCTGTACCGGATCGGGGAGTCGGCCTCCTGCAGCCCATATCACCGTGGCGTCTCGCCCGGCAGACACGCCGACTAACGGCTCAGCCAGCCGCCATCTGTCGTCCCTGCAGCCCCGCCGCGAGACCTGCGGCACAGCACGGCCGAGCTGGAGCGCTGCAAAAAATATGCTCATCTTAAAGGAGAATTCCGCTTATTTTCAACCTGGGCTTTGTTTTCCTAGTTTTTGCCATTAGGACGACTGTGTTCAGTATTTCGTCACTCGCTGGTAGCGCTCCTGTCCAATACACATATACAGAGCCAATGTAATCTACAACTGAACCCCAAAAACACTCACACTGCAGTGAAAACATGCCTTCAAGTAGCTGCGATTGAACAATTATCACAACATTTCAGTTCTAATAGTCCATTTGCTACTTTTTAGTGTTTCCCACACACTTCCTTATTTACTTTACTGGCTGACGCTTTACTGACTTCCACCCCTGAAGCTGTTAGTAAAAGTAAAAACCCTCCCACACCACTGACTTCTGGTCAGCCTTCTGAAATAATAAAAAAGATAATAAAAACATATTCACTTGCTGTGGTCAAGGGAGGAACCTCCATTATATTAAAGGTGGACGACACTGACTTAAAAAAAAAAAAAAAATGACCAGAATCGGCCTCATACAACATGACCCTAGTCTAACCGTAGTGGAAATGTTCCAACATCACTGTGTCCTCATTCCCACTCATCCAGGACATTTGCAACAAGCAGTGACCCATCCCACCTCCACCATGAACAGTTTGCCTCCTTGCCGTCTTGCAAACTGTTCTGCAGCATTTGGTACATTCTTAAAGTCACACTGAAGTGAAAAAAGACTCATTCTAACTATCATACCATACATCTATTTGACAATTTATGCAAAAAAAATTGTCAAAAAATGATTTTACTGTACCTTTATATAAAAAATGGTGTTACTTTTACTTACTGGAAAATGGAAAATCTTTAGCGGTGGTTGTATACCAGGAGGTGTACATGATCCCTAACTGATATCTCATTGGTTTACACTTTTGAATGATCCCTCCCCGCGTTATGTCCCGCCCCAATGTCCTGTTTCAGCAGGAAATACATCACATTAAGGAAGGAAGAAGCTCTCAGAATGCGGTTTCATTGTGACTTTAACAGACTGAGGAAGAGTTTTTAGCCCCTAAAACTAACGCTAACCCCAATCTTAACAGGAGATTTATCCTCGCATTGAGTTTAAAAATCGTATGTGTCTTAGAACTATAAAAAAATCTAACAATTGGATGAGATAATTGTACTTGTTTCCAGTGCAAATCAGATGGTTTCAGATGGTTTTGGAGTTTTTCACACCTGTTTCCAGTGAAACTGCACTGGAAACAAGTGGAAATATGTTACCCTAATTGGCAGATTCTTTCATTTATTTTAAGGGAAACGTGATTTTAAGACTAAATGGCATTTTTTTGGCTGTGAGGCCTTTCCACAACGGAGGCTTCCTCTTCTCTCTCTCTCTCTCTTTATATTTTTGTCTCACTCTGTCTCTCTCTGTCACTGTCTCACATTCGTTAATGAACAAACCTCTCTTCTCCTACTTTTTTCAATTCATCCTCTGTCTCCCACTTACTCTCTCTGTCTCTCTCTCTCTCTCTCTGTCTCTCTCTCTCTCTCACACATTCACATTCACACTCACACACACACACACACACACACACACACAGACGCACACTTTCTCACTTTCTCTCACAACCCCCTCCCCTCTGTCTCCAGCTTCTAAATAGACCTTTCACACCTCTAGCTGTGTACTGAATTGATTCATATGCAGAAGGTGCCCGGAGTCGGCAGAATATAGGATAATACATTTGTAAGCTAATCTCCTGTTTAGCTTATGGCTAGCAGCTGCCTCATTTAATTATGCGCCTTCTAAATAACTGCAGTTACTTTTCCGCACTTGTTTACATTTGTTATTATTTATGCGGGCCAAGGCCTGCCTCCCTTGTCTTTCTCGCTATCAGATGCGTTCTTATCTTTTTTTACTGTTTTCATTTTAGGCGTTTAGCACGCTCTTCTTTAGAGCGATTTAAATAAGTGCCATAGTGGAATGAGATTAATATCCTGTATGGCATGCTGTATAGCTTTTTATCTGCAGAGAAGCAATTTCAACTTTATTGTCTTTCCACCTTACACAAGTGCAGAGTGAACTCACTCACAGTACATAATATACTATTTTTTTAAATTTTTGTGTTGTGTTATGTTTAATGTGACCTACGTGAGCGACCCACCAAGTCAAATTCCTTGCATGTGCAAACTTGCTTGGCCAATAAAACACATTCTGATTCTGATTTTGATACCAAACGAGTTACAAACAGCACACAGTGATAGCGGTCAGGTCAGGGGTGGGGTTGGGATGATGTTCAGTTCAGTAGGGGGGGGTAGTCTTCAGTTCACTGGGGTGTGTGTGTGAGTCCTGCTCATCAATCTTGCAGCTTGGGGGGTAAACACTTCCTCACTCTTCCTCTCTCTATCAGCGCTGGACTGAACGCTGCGGTAGCGTTTATCGGACGGCAAAGGAGCAAACAGTTCACGGTTGGGTTGAGCTGGGTCGCCTTCATCTCGTACCACTCGCTGTAAATGTCTTGTATGGGTGGGAATGATGTGATGAACAGAATATGCTCTCTATTGCAGGGTGAGACTAATAGATGGGGCGGATATTGGCCTTTTATTAAAACGGGATGTCAGTCAGTCGATGTTGTCCACCTCTGATATGATGGATATGATGCCTATGATGCACTTTGTTTGATTATATATTTATTGTATAATTGATCAATACTACACTGACTGTCTATGGGAAGCTCTTAACCTGAAGTGATTCTAATGCAACATTTTGATTAGATTCCACACAAGTATGCATGAATATATTATTATTATTTGGTTTAAATGGTTTTAGTGCCCCATGATGGTCTAAATGCTGTCTCAGAGGTTTTTCTACCCTGCCAAGAAAACGTAATCAAAGATCAAATTAAAATATCAAAAATCAAACAGCAAAAAATCAGCGCAAAATATCAGCTTTCGGGAGAAAACCCAAAAATCCATATCGGTCGAACCCTCTCTATTGTACTTCTTTAGAGGTTGATGAGGCTTTTGGAGGGACAGGCTGATCCTGATCCGCTCATGTTGACGTCAGGAATAAAGTCCGTCTGGTCTCTTTTCACACCCAAGCATGGTAGAGTTGACCCAACGCCACATTTTTCTATACGACAGCATACCGGAGCAGGTTTCATTATAGGCAAAGGCAGGAAGACAGACGGACAGGCAGACATGCTTATTGACAGATACTGATACAGGTAAACAGACTGATGGAATGAATGACAGACAGAAAGAGACGATGACAGGCAGCCCAGTGCGCAGACTAAACATACACAGGCAGACAGACAGCCTCAGCCGTCCTCTGTGTGTGTGTGGGTGTGTGTGTGCGTGTGTGAAGTCACGCCTGGCTGGCTGTTATCTACACACAGGCTCCCAGGTCCCTGGAGGGACACCGGAGGAGTCATCTGATTCACTCGCAGTGTCTTCTCTGACTGCAAATTAAAACGGGACGAATACAGAGAGACACAGAAAGGCTGGAGAGCTGTTTTTTTTTTTTTTTAATTAAATCCATTCTATTTCAGCCTAATCCCCCCCCCCCCCCAAACAGATACTTGTCCAACATCTAAAATTAGCTCATGAACAATTTAAGACCCTGCTTCCACCTGCATTAACATGTGTCCTGGGTGATCGAATTGTATTCAGATAGAGCCAAAAACCCATCACATCCAGATGTGAATGCACTCAAGACACAGCGAAGATCCGAACCACCTCCGGATATGGCCGCGTTTCAGATCACACCAAAAAACACACACCAGTCAAACAGGCGGTGGGCTGCTTAGATACTCTAACATCTTACCAAAAATGGATTGATACAAGCGAAACGAGGCGTTTACTGTCAGTTTAGATTAGACATCTTTATTGTCCACTCACATGAAAATTCGTCTTTGGCTTCACAGACTTTTGGCTTCACAGACATGCATACACTTAAAAACTTCCTCTGCCGTGGGTTAGAATACATGAGATAAAGACAATGAATAAGTGGGCCTTCTATTTCCTTCTATTTCTGATGCACACAAAGGTGATTTTATTCATCTTAAAACCATTTAACTGCATTTTGTTCCCTTTTTTCTGGTAGTATTGTAACTCCAATACACTATAACAGTCATAACAGTTTTACACAGACTGTATTCTACAGACTGAGAACACTTTTTTAGCGATTTTACAGTCAAACCCTACCTCGACTAAAGACTAAAATGTTTTGCAAGGCAGAGAGTGGAATTAGAAATGGTTAGAAGTTGCCACAGCATTCCAAATTTGCAAAGTCTCATATAATTCACCACAAAACTTTTAGCAGGCTTAACATTTCCCTACTGTATGCCTGGGAAATAAGCACAGCTCCCCCGAGGCGTCTTCAACTTAACTAAAATTAAAATGATGACAATCTCCTTATATTCGCATCATTAAAAGATGACTGCCTTATCACCCTATATTCATCATTTCCCGGACTTGCTATCTCCCGCAGCAGCGCTCAATTTAGCCTGTCTTTGGTCCTGTCGGAGCCAGTGCATTGAGACAGAGTGAGGACAAACAGGATAGGAGTAGTCGTTTGGTTGATGTTACTCTGTCTCCACACACATTTGACTTCAACCAAGGATCTACCAGGGTCGTACTTTTCTTTCAGGATTAAAAAAGCAGCGGATGTCCGGTGACTTGCCCTTATTACTCATTTTGTCTCATTTTAACTTCAGTAGGTTGCTATAGCTTGCATGGCAATCTGCGTTTTTGCGAGGGAAAGAGAAATCCATAGTCAGATGTAAACAGAATCCAGCTAAATCATATCTAGACACAAGCTGGATATGAGACACATGTTAATGCCAGGAGCAAACTGGAGCAAACAGGGCCTCAGAGCTGTTGCAGAACTCAGAACTAAGAGGAAGTTAAACAATTAAAAAACAAAATTAGATGCAGACACAGAGTGCTACACAGAGAATGAGCTGGTTAAACACATGGTTCACTTGACATGGTCAGTTTGTGTGTGTTTTAATTCTAGCCTTCCCTCTGCCAAGTGCAGCCATAACCAGACAGTGGAAGTATCTCTCGCATCAGAAGTTTTCTCTCTCTCTCTCTCTCTCTCTCTCTCTCTCTCGCTCTCTCTCTCTCTCGCTCGCTCGCTCTCTCTCTCTCTCTCTCTCTCTCTCTCTCTCTCTCTCTCTCTCTCTCTCTCTCTCTCTCTCTATTAAGGTCTGTTTATGAAACACAGACAATCTGCTCTGATTTGATTTGGCGTTCAGCAGCCCTGATAATTATGATGAATCTTCCTCTGTGTGTGTGTGTGTGTGTGTGTGTGTGTGTGTATTTCATACCAGATAACCCTCTGTCTTTTCTCTAGTCTCTCTATACTGATAATGCTTCTCATTGCCACAGTGCTGTTAGTCAGACTTGGGACAAATAATGCTTTACAAAAAAGTTGGTAGTGTTTGTTTTAATCTGCTGGGAGTGCCAGATGGGTGGGGTTTAGCGCACTAGGCCAGGTCAGATAGTGTCAGGTAAGTTGTCAATCACAGAGAAGGATACTAAATTTACTGAGGTCTGGTGTTGATCTGATCTGCATTTTCTTACTCTTTGTACCCCTCTCTCTCTTTTCCTCTTCTCCTGTCTTTCCCTCTTTCTTGTTCTGTCTTTCCCTATGTCACTTTGTTTCCACCTCTTTTGCTCTGCTCTCTCTCTCTCTCTCTCTTGCTATTTCCTGACTATTTCCCAACCTCTCTAGTCTGCAGATGAGGTAGAAGTTGTGGTAAGCTTCACCCTAACCCTCAAACTCCTCCCTCCATCATCCATTCCATCCATTAGTCCATTACTAATTGAACCCCTCCCTGCTCCTTCATGCTGTTAAGGTATCTATCCCTTCATTCCTTATCCTCCCTTCCATGCCACTCTCTTTCCATCCCCCGTTCATCCCTCTACCTATCCTCCTACCTTTTCATCCCTCTTTCCACTCTTCCCTCTCTTCATCACTTCATCCCTCCTGCAGGAGGGATGAAGTGATCCATTCCATCCACCCAGCCCCATCCACTCCTCCCACATATTCACCCATTCCTATTCCCCATATCTCCTTATTTCCCCCCTCCAACTCTTCACCCCCCTTCTATTCACCTATCTTCTTTTCCATCTGTCCATCACTTTGTCTGTTCCATCCGTTTATCCAGTATTTGTGAATCACAAATGACAATGTTCACTAGAGCAATTTCCAAACTGCAATAGGTTGCGACCTCTGAGAAATCAGAGGGAAAGACATTTCAGATGCTTTCCTGAGCAAAGTATTCCCGCATCCTGCAGCATCTCGCACCTATAAATCAAATTATAGGGAGATTTTTTTCAAGTGCTGAAAACAAAATTATGCAGAAATTGTCTCCGCAAGCATCACAAGTGCATATCAAAATTGCAACATGACTTTCTGTCAGTATCATGCAGCTCTACACTGTAGCCCATTAACATTCTCCTATGGCTATAGCTTCATTTTCATCATGGATCTACACTTTTATCTGTGTGTATTTTTCATTTATTTATCTTTCATTATATTCAAAATGAGAAAATGCTCAACAGTAGTATCTTTCTTTTTTTCCTTCCTTCCTGCTGCATCCCTCCCACTTCAGCCCTCTATATTTCTGTCTCTGACCATTCTTTTTATGTTTCTATCCCTTCCTTCTATTCATCTTTTCCACCCCTCTCCATCTACTACCCTTTTTTCCTTTCTTTTCTTATAGCCTGCTCACACACGCTGCCATCGTTTTCCCTTTCATTGAAGCCTAAATGGTGTGTGTGTGCATGCATGTTTTTTTTTTCTTTTTTTTTTTGCGTGTGTGTATGTGTGAGCTTGTTTGTTTGTTTTAACACACTTGTGTAGGTGCATGCAAATATGAACGTACAGTATCTGTATACGTGTCAGCCACGTACAGATATGTAATCACATATGATGTTCTGTCCCGGAGACGGGCACGATGAATGGATGGATGGATGGATGGATGAACGGATGGATGAATAGAGAGAGGCAGGAGAAAGGAGGCAATTTACGTGGGCATGTAATTTGGGGGTTGCAGCATGATGTTGGTGGCATTTAGTATTGTGTTTGTCACTGCGGGGTGCCTCGCTACTAGACCATTAGCTTCAACACGCTCAACACAGCACAGCAGACTCTGTGTGTGTGTGTGTGTGTGTGTGTGTGTGTGTGTGTGTGTACAGGCCTTGGTACATGCATGCATGTGCCGGTATGTACTTAAATGTGCAGGGTGTCTGCAGGTCCTGAGAAAGTCTTAAAATGTGCTAAATTATGTTATCTTAACTCAAGCATAAAACATGTTGAATACATGAAATTCATGTGGTGTCAACAACTATCAGGCACTTAGGCACCATCAGGCACTTCTGGTATCTTCTTGACTGCTAACTTGAAACCAGCCTGGTTGAGTCATGGGTATTGATCAACCACCCTATCAACCCCCCACAGATATACTGTGGTCTGTTTGTGTCATGGGGCAGTAAAAATCTTACTTATTGCCCTTTTCAGTCTTAAATTCAGTTTCAGAGGGATTCAAATTTGTTGCGGTTTGTTGGTGCGCTGTTTTAATCCAGTGACAGATCAGCCCGGTTGTGCAGAACTTTACACATCTATTTCAATTGCGAAATTGGTATCATATTTCATGTGAATTGGCATAAAAACGGTCTTAACAAGTCTTAAATTTAGCCTGATGACACTGTTGTGCATGCATTTACAGTACCAGTGAGTGTGTATGCGTGTATGTGTGTGTGTGTGTGTGTAGTATGCTATAAATCTGCTTGTATTTTCCTGATCCATAACTGTGTATTTATCTCTTCTCTCTTCATGCTGACTCCATTCAGTGCATACTGCTTTAATGAATACGTCCTCTCATGTGTCATGTTGATATGTCAAGGCAATGTGGACGGGAAGAAGATAGTCATTAGAAACCTTAATGTAATAGATATGCTGATATTACATGGGATACTGACTCAGATATGATTACTGGGAAAAGTAATACTATTACTGCAACACATTACCAATTAACACTGTTCATACCCTATAGTTTGAGAAAACACTGCATAACAGGACACAGTGTAGTTTGTTGTGTGTGTGTAATACATTTCTATTTGTGTGTGTGTGTGTGTGTGTGTGTGTGTGTGTGTGTGTGTGTGTTCTCTTGCAGGCTCAGCAGCTGCAGAAGAAAGATGCGGAGCTGAACGCGTTGGATGCCTTCTACAAGGAGCAGTTGGCACAACTGGAGAAGAGGGTATGGAACAACACACACACACACACACACACACACACACTCTTGCACTAGAGGCTTGCACAGACTTCATAAGTTGCACATATAAACGTATGCAGACACACAAATACAAATGCAGGCACATGTACACATTCTCAGTTGAGCAAACACACACACACACACACACACACACTCTGTAATAATTCTCCACATGGCTTGCTTATATTCATCCAGCCGCAGCAGTATGACAGAATGTGAATGGATATAAATGGTCCGTGCTGTAAGTCTCATTACGGGAGCGTCGCAGCATGAACGGCGTGGCCAGCCTCAGTCTGGTTCCACACCTGGATGAAAACACAGCTCCCGACACTCTAAAGCACTCCGACAGCGACAGTCGCTTTAGTGTGGAGGCAAGTAAACAGAAGTTGGTTATATACCGCTCCAGACTCCCACTCGGTCGCTACGACAAGAGGAGAGGAGGTTGCTGGGACCGCCCTAGTTTAGAGGGGCATCCTGTTTTGAACGCCTTGTTTAATTCCTTCCCTCAGCGTCCTGCCCTCATACACAGAAGAAGAGAAGGGTTTTTCCTATATCGGAAAATCGTTAGCAGAGGGTAGGATTGGAAGGAAAGGGGATGCGCTGAAGTCAAAATGAATTCAACTCTGGCTTTCCAGTTAAAATGAATGAATGAATGAATTTCTTTATTTATAAGAGAGGAGAGGAAGGAAAGCAGGTACCCTAACTCACCTAACCCTAACTTTATAATCAATATAAATTAATGAATGGATGATGATGATTAGTAGCAATCTTTCTTTTTTTTAAATTTCAAAACTGAGTTACAAAGTGCATTACAGACGATTATACAGCAAGTAGTTTCTGCCAGACAATCTGATTGGTCAAAGAGCTGTTCTAACTGTGCTGATAATTTATTTATTGGTTGCTATGGCAACTATGCTTAGGCATTATCCACAATTTATATTTGATACTGCAGAAAGTATTGCGATATTCGTGAAATATCGCGATATTCGATAACTCCGACAACTCCTGTGGTTAGTTAACGAGTTCTCTCCTATTATTATTGTGTACGGCGGTGATGTAGTAGATATGAGGCACAGCCATAAAGAATGGTCTCTTGGGTATACAATTATATTTAAATTTCAATATGATAAACAATAATAATGTGAATTGAAATTAGGCTACATCTGAATAAAACAGCAAATACAATGAGCACAGGATCAGTAAAAGCACACTAGTTAAAAGCTTGACTGTAAGTGCGATTTAAGAGATGACACTGATTTTGGCCAGCCTCAGCGCCTCCTGAGGACCCGTCCCAGCCCTTCCCTTTGTCTGTGTGTCTCTGACATTTCCCGGGCAGGAAAGGTGCGGAAGCTGTGGGTCTGGAGTTAAGTCTCAGCCTCACCAGGCTGCACACATGAAGGACCTTTACACTGGCTCTCAGGGGAAGCCGCTACTCTAGCTCTCAGACGGAGAAGACCTTTACAGGGGCATTTATGCTTAAAATCAAAGTATTACGTTGTGTTCGCTGTGACGCGGGCGGGCCCGGTCCTCCGAAGGGAACGGCGAGAGCAGAGGGAGAGGGGCAACCGTGACATCGGGGTGGGACATGTGACGAGTTAAAGGTCACGGGTTAAAGTTTCGTCGCGATTCGCCTTCACAGGGAGACTGTGAAATATTACAGTAGCTTACAATTCATGTTATTTCCATTCATAAATTTACAGTGCTGTCTGACGATCAACACTTTCATCCCAAGGAAAACCCTGTGATGGAGATTTGCATTACTATAGCAGCAGCAGAAACTCATTGAAAAGGCCTTGAATTTGATGTCGAAGCGAGTGGGGAAACCCTGCATATACAGTACATTCAACCAATGGTGTCACACATGGTAGTCAATTAAAAAGGTAAAACTAGATTGGATATCCATTAACTATGATTGACATTTCCCCTTTTTCTGCTGTTGGATGCCTCATGTAACTACCAGAGAGGGCAAGAGATTAGTTTGTCACTTTTGTAAACGAACTTGTGGCATGAGAAGATGGTGGAAGAATAATTTGCTCCAAAAAATGTTCCGGGTCTGTTATTTGGAACTGGTTTGGATTTGTTAAATCCGACTCTGCTCATTTCTAAAATTGTCAAAAATTGATTCAACATCCATTCACTGACTTCACGTTCATTCATTCATTCATTCATTCAGTTAGTCAGTCAATCATTTATTCACATTCATTTTTATATAGTGTGTCATTCGTTATTTCTGCTTGCTGTTGTACAACTGGAAAAGAGTCCATCACAACAGAAGTGTTGAATAAATCTTTTGATAAGGGTTGGCCCACTAGTTTTCAAAGTTTTTCAATAATTTGTGTGTGTGTGTGTGTGTGTGTGTGTGTACGATGTTATGTTCAGTGTCTGTCATAAGCTCCAATAAGAGGATAGAGTTCTTGGTAGCCACTGACTTGAGCAATAGGCTTTTCCTCTGTTGGTTAAATTCAGAGTCTGGGCTTATTTAAACTAGGCGTGTCCAATCCTGTGCTGCTAGCCTGCCTCCGTGCTGTGAAGACAAGTCAAGAAGTTTTTTTTATCATTCTTTCTTTTTTCCGTCTTTCTTTCTTTCTTTCTAGATCTTTCTTTCTTTCTAGTTTTTTCTGTCTTTCCAGATCTTTCTTTCTTTCTTTCTTTCTTTCTTTCTTTCTTTCTTTCTTTGTGACCACTAGAGGCCATAGCTTGTGACTGTCACATGAATAAGGTGCACTCACACACACACACACAGCCCAATTATGTCAGCAAAGCACAAAATCTTTGTTCTAATTACCATGCAATCAGCATAAATAAACATTTAATACTTCTATGAATAGCCTCTGTACACATATTTGCAGACACACACACACACACACACACACACACACAGGTCTTGGTGTTCAGATGCCCGGCTATTTATATTAGTCTCATTAGTAACAGGTTGGGTTTGCTGAGAGAGTAGAAGACTGGCAGGCTGGCATACGGGTGGCACAAGCTGTGTTTGCTGTTAGGCTTAGGATGTTTGGAGACAGACCTGTGTGTGTGTGTGTGTGGGTATGTGTCAAATATGTGCTGTTCTGCATGCACGCTGTATATATGGGTGCGCTGGTACTGTATGTGTGCATGAGTGTGTTTGTCTGTGCAGTGTGTGCAGGGTTTAGTGTGTTTGCAGACCGCAACAGAGCAGGGAGCCACATAATGCTGTGGTTTTAGTCTGTTTGACTGCTCAAAATGTTGTCACTGCTGGAGGTTTAGGTCTTTCACACTGCTCATCTGAACTGAACCAAGATGAGCCAAGCTGGACCGAGTTAGGCTGATGTCACTGTTATTGTTTTTAACTTGTTTTTACCTGGCATTAACGCACATCCCGGGTTAGGCTGTAAGGACAATTTGTCACAGTATGACAGTATGCATCTTGGAGTTGCAAATGTTTGTGATTTCAGCTAAGAAATGACAGTCAGAATGGTCTTATCTTTTCTGCTCTGTGAACTCAGCTGAACTCACTACTGTGTAGACGCAGTAGGAGACAAGATGGACTCTGTTTGTTTTGTTTGTTTACTCTTCAAGCTTATTTGGGGAATAAATTGGTCTTAAATTTTATTTGAACTGGCATTAAAAAGTCTTAAAAAGTTATAAATTCAACTTACAGAAACCTGTAGTCACCCTGTTTATGGTTTACTCTTGTTTTCCTTCAGAAATAAAAAGGGATTTTTTTCAGTCATGAATGTTTTCATTCAGATTTTGCTCAAAATATTGTGATAATATCGACAATGAAACTTGTATTGTGTATCAAACTGAACTGTGAGCTCAATGTATCCTTAAATTCCTAGTCCTGGGTGTTCAGTTTGGATGAAGCAAAACATATCAAGTCCAGGTCTAAATGCTCCCAAGATGCACTGAAGATCTGACCCACCTCCGGAGGTGGTCCACACATAGCAATTATGGGAACAGAAATTAACTTTAGTGCACAGATTCAATCATGAAACACACAAATCAAATCAGACAGTACCATAGTGGTAAAAACAGAGGAAGTGACATGCGTGACAGTCTGTGGTTTGTGCGAAAAATCCGATTTAATATGTATACTGAATAAGCATTTTATTGTCAGGTGTAAATGAAATCCTGCCAAATCAAATGTAGACACAAGCTGGGTACGAGATGCATGTTCTAGCCAAGTGGAAATGGGTCCCTAGTGGCACTAGTGGCTGAGAGATTATGTCTCTCCTCTTGGGACTCAGGCTCTTGAAACCCCATAAGAGCTTCTTGATTGGAGACCCACTAGACATCGACCCGTAGCTTAAGACCATATCACACTATTTTGCTTTTTTTCAAACCAGCACCACCTTTTTTACATTAAAGAAAATGTGGAGCAACTACAAGGTGGACGAAAAGTCTGCTTTGTGCCACATATTGTCATGGAAGCAAACTGAGCGCCATGGGAGTTGCTTTTTCATATCAGCAACACATGATTTGTTGTGTTTTACATATGTTTATGTGCCAGACATGACCATCGAAGCATGTAGTCCCAAGCGGACCTTCTTTTTGCATTGTTAGAAGTAAAATACCGCTTGTTCTGTACATGTGAATACCCTCCTCCTTACGGCTGGACTCTGGAAGCCTCTTGGTGTCCAGGATGTTATTAACGCCATGCGAGTCCTCAAACTTGACTGAATTCTCCATCCACGCACAGATCGTATTCACCGCAGCGTCCATGTCCAGAGCAGTAATGACTTCGCACCGGTCGAAGCAGTGCTTTTTCTACCCCCAAAAAATTTAAAAAACGGCGTACGAGTGTGAACAAGCCCTAATGGGTTTGACATGCAGTGGGAAAAAGCCTGTTAGAAATGCACTGAAATGCCTTTTGGAGCGCAGGGCAACCCCGGTTTGAACCCAGTCAGACACACACAGTTCTGGCATGACATTAGAGTAAGCAAATGGATTACTAGCCGGAACTGCGCGCCTCAACTTTTCACCCGTCGAGTGACAAGTGGCAAGGTGCTGTTCACTGTTTGAGTTGGAGAGAGCAAGACAACAGCTGTATACAGATAACAAATGTTTCTGGACGTTAGTTGGTGCATTAGGACATCGTACATTTCTTTGTTTTCTTCTACAGAAAGAATTAAATGTGACCAACATTAGCTTTTTGTAAAAATTTGTACTTTTTGTAAAATTCCCTTGATTCCGATGAAAACATATATTTTGTCACTTCAGACACTTCAGACATTTACCTGTAATTTCTCCCTCATTCTTCCTTTGTCTTTTCGTTTCTCCTCGTCCGTCCATTTCCGTCTCTTTCTTTGTCTCTTTCTCCATCGCTGTCCATCTCTCTCTCTCTCTCTCTCTCTCTCTCTCCCTCTCCCTCTCCTGTCACGGCAGAGTATAGTTTTGAAGCTGGTGGAAATAGAGCGTACAGAAGGAGATAATAATCCTCCTCCAAGTCTGACAGGCTGCTTGACACGCTGTCGGCAGGGGCCTCCACGTTGTGCACCGCAAATATCTGCCCGCCACACACACACACACACACACACACACACACACTCCTTTAATCCAAGTAATGCCATGGCAGTACCTTTATACCTGGCTAGAGAGTGAAGCAGAGAACTTTATTAAGATGACATGCATGCACGCACACACGCATGCACAAACACATCTATACACACATGCACATGTACTTGGATACACACACCTACATACTTAACATATGCATTCACGTACACCCATGTTGACAGACACATACACACACATACACATGCTTACATTTGCTTACGCGTACAGCCATGTTGTCAACATGCACATACGCTGGCACACACTTGCATCTATAAACACACACACACACACACACACACACACACACACACACACACTCACACTCACACACACACCGTTTCTCCCCAGGCCCTCATAGGCTAACCAATCACAAATTAATTTACTTCAAAGCTGGGAGGAGGAGGGGGACGAATGCATTTTAATTGGGGGTTTTTTTTTTTTCTCGGCTGCTCATCCCTCTTTTTTTCCCCAACAAATTTCCCAGCATGCTAGACTGGAATACATGTCAAAGTCACTGTGTGTATGCGTGTGTGCGTGTGTGTGTGTATTCATAACACTTCTTCGCCCGTGGAACCGATGGAGCCGGGTTAACATTCTGATCAGAACCCCAGAATTATGTTTTTTTTTTTTTTCTTTTTTTAAACGGCGTATTAAAAACTCGACTTTTCTGCCGTGTTGCACTTTCTTATGGAAATGCGCGCACTCCGAGCCCCGTGTAGTCCGAGTCAAAGTTTAACGCTTTCATCCCGTGGAAAAGCTATCTGCTCAATATGCTGCGGCGAGGGCTTGTGAATATGCTTATTAGTTTAGCTTGTTAGCAATATTTCCACTGAAGCTGCACCCATCTGGAGATGAAGATATGAGCTTCATAACAAGTTAACGTTACCAAACATTGCGGAGCCGGGGCCAACGTTGCCGTCGCCTCATTATTTTGGCCGAGCAAAAAAAAATCCAAAAATGCAAGTAAAAGTTCCTTAAGGGTGGGAAGCACACCATGAGATATCTCCAATCAGCTGCAAGATTGAATTTAAGCAGCAAAGTGGCTGTCCCAGCTGTCCAGATGAGGGTGCTGCAAGACAGGAAAAAATACAAAACTAGATTTTCAGCCAGAACTTCTAACTATGTGGGGATAAATCATATAAAAAGTCTTTATTTTGGTTCTCTTTTCACCAAATTACTCTGATCTAAATAGCTTTACACATAATTCTCATCATGTCTTTTAACCTCCTACGGTGCCAGATGGGTGGGCGGGACCGCATCAGGACAATTCAGATAGTGTCAGTTAAGTTGTCAGTCATGGACAGATATATCGTATTGACGTAATTAGGCTAAAACCCACCATATGTGATGCAGGTCTGCTCTAGAGTAAAGACTGGATACCAACATGGCGTCCCATATACAGCATATACGTCTCTGGTCTATGTGCTGTAGGCTCACAGCTAATGGTAGCAGTTGTGTTAGAGCGATTAACTGACTAGGCTTTCCATTAGTGACCTGCTCGACCCTTCAGAAGCTGCGGCACAGAAGAACATAAGACACACGCACACAAAAGAACAAGATTAAAGCAGATATGAATATGGATGGAAGCATATAGGACACGCTGACGCACATCTCTCAAAGCACACACACACACACACATAGGCCTACACACCCATAGGCCGGGGTTAATATCATGACACGGCAGTAAATACCTTGTTGTTGGATGCTGTTGCCGCAGTCGGGTCAGAGCAAAAGGTTAGATGAAGTGGGAGTGCGTGTGTGTGGGTTAAAAGGCTGCTCCTTTTACAGCTGGATCAAAGAGAGACCTGCGTGTGTGTGTGTGTGTGTATGTGAGTGAGTGAGAGAGTGTTTTTTTGTGTATACCTTTGCCACCCGCCTACGCACGAGTGCATGTGGCGTCTGCAAAAATTCTGATTTTTTTGTGTTCTTTCTGTAGGTTTGTGTGCGTACGTGCTTCAGCGCACATGTGTGTGTGTTTTTGTCAGGGCATGAAGGGTAAGTGTGTGTGTTTGTAATGTTAACCCTGCGTTAACATTACAAACTGCGAGCAACTTGATGGGTCGCTCTATTCTGACTAATTGTGGGCAGGGCAGCTACAAAACATGACATTTACATCATGCAGTGCTTTTTTCTATGCCATGCACATTGATTGTGTTCCTTTTTTTCATCCTCATCCCTGTTGCAGCCAATATCACCCATTCCCTCAAAATGTCGACTTGTCCGAATAATGAGGAGAGAAGCCTTGGTAAACCACAATGATCCCGGCTCCACCTCTTTTGGCTGAAGTAGATATTGACCAGATTAACACAGCAGGGGGACTGAGCAAAGTTGGGAGAGACAGGTTGGGGGCGGATAAAGAGAGAGAGAGAGGTGGAGAGGGTCCTCGCAGAAGATACTTGAACCCTTACCTGCTCACTCATTGCTGTAGATAGGAGCGTCAGCTAAATGTCCAAATTATAGGTCAGGAAGGTTTTCATAGAGGATGACGAGGGAGGGAAGGAATCACAGTAAATTGCAAGGCTGGAGTGATGGGAGAAGAGCAAGAGAAGGAATTGTGGGAATGATGGAAGATGAGTGCAGATATTGGTTGGTAGTATCAACAGGGAGTTAAGAGAGTTACTGAAGAGGATTATGAAAGATGAAGAAAGAATGAAGACGGGGATCGTGGCAGACAGGGTTCAACCGAAATGGCTTTTTGAAGACCAATGTTACTGGTATTTTTTGATTGAAGTTGCCTATATTTTGTGCTGATATTCAATATCTTTAAGTTTGACGATTTTCAGGCCAAATACTTAAAAGTATTCAGTGTTTCCCCCCAGAATTGTATTCTTGCCAGGGGGGAAAAGCCTCTGAAACAACATTTAGACCACTGAAACTCAAACTGGTATTGAAACCCAGGATAATAATATGTTAAATTGTTGGATTAGAATCAAGTTCAATCAATAAGAGCTTCCCATAGAATATCAGTGTAGTATTGATCAATTATACAATAAATATATAATCAAACAAACTGCATCATATCCATCATGTCAGAGATGGACAACACCGACTGGTTGATATCTGATTTTTTAATAAAAGGCAAATATCCACTCAATATTTCATCAAACCAGGTCTAACCTTAGTGGCAAGTGAGTACAGATATAGTTCAGTGGTACCAACAGAGGATGATGAAGGAAGGATGAAGGTGGAAGATGAGTGCAGATAGGGGAATACCGTATATGCATGGAGGTGAAGGAGCTTTTCAAAGAGGATGAGCAAGGAAGGAAATGACAAGAGCAGAAGGAAGAGGGGGATGGTGGCAGACGAGTGCCAGTGTGACAAGTGCGAGACGAGGCAGATGCTAGCTGCTGGATCTGAAACCCGGCAAATCCCCCTTAATTCATTGGTGTCACCATGGCAACCGATGATGCCACTGCAGCCGCAGCGAATGCTGCTCGTATTCCTTTGTTTCCTTGATTTACGTGAAACTTCAGTTCACCCCGAAGCAAAATTCACGTTAATCCCACTTTATTGGACGTTTCACTGTTAGTATGATTTGTTTTTAACATCCAGCTCTGATCCTGGATTTGGTCCAGGAGCGAACCTGGGTCTTCAAACTAAAATTACCTCCTCCCACTCACATCTACAAAGAAAGTTATAGAGGTAACACTGGTTATTTATTACAAAATTTGTCCCTACTCTCATTAACCATCCTGTTCATCAATCACACCTGCAGGTTTTGCCTCTTGATGCCCTCGCAGATTAGGGCCTTTGCTCTCTGAGACTTCTGCATGTTCACAAACAGAATTTCAAAGATGATATGAATGATGAGAGTAAATTCTCCTTCAGGCACTATTGTTGGAAGAAGCCTAAAGAGAGCAGACCAGGGCTGAGTCTCAAATGTCTTCATTCCATTCGTCCTTCTTGCTTTCTTCTTCCTTCATCAAAAACGATTGGAGAAGGCCTACATGAGGGAGGCTTGGTGTCAGTATCCAGCCATTCGGGGAGGTAACCAACCATCATTTGGAAGTCCGATTTTATCCTAGAAAAATCGAATTGGCTGGTAAAGTAGTGAAAGCGGCTGGCGAATTTTGGGACTTGCTGTGGCCTGAAGGCAAAAGGTTACTTTCCTTCCCTGCTAGCAACACATGCACTCAATCACTGCTACAGTACATTACTGCTCTGGCCTTGAGGGGAATACTTTGGGAAATGTAGGTGTTGTTCTCTTTTCAGCTGTCAGAGGCCACAGGTACATGATGGAGAGACACAGGCTTTGTGTCACATTATACCTTTTCAGTATAGGATTCAATGGCTACTGTAGCAGTAATGCAGGATAGATGTATGTTCTGTGTTTTTTTTACTTGTGGTCGCGGCATTAATGACTATTCCCAAGGTAGGGAGGTTAAGTCAAGTCAAGAGGCATGATTCACACACACACACAAACACACACACACACACACACACACACACACACACACACAGGGCCTAATCCTGCCCTTAGCAGTCGAGGCAAATGAAGGTTTCTCCCCAATTTATCCCAGTTCACGCATCTCTCGCTCTCTCTTCTCACTCCTTTTGTCTCTCTTTCTTCTCCCTTACTTTCTTCTTCTGCTTCTCTTTCTTTATTCTTGTTTTACCTCCCTCCTAACTCTCCCCCTTCCCTCCCTTCCCTCCCCCCATCCCCTCCGTCCCCAGCTGGTACGGTTTGCTGGTTAAATATTTGGGGGGGATGCCGGGAGCTGGGAGGTCTAAGCCAGGAGGATCAGCGGTGGAGAGGCTGCAGTTGTTGTGGATTAGCTGCTTGTTTTATCATAATACCGCTGCCTGCCTGCCTGCCTGGGGTTTTTCGCGCTCCTCGGCCAAGCTGCGTATTCAGAAATCATGATATCTTAAAAAATGTATGAGTAATGCACCTCGTTACTGCCGAGGCTCGGGTTTGGTAGAGAGGGGCTGCTGGATTCACAAAACCTTCTTAGGGAGAAAAAAAAATACATCTCCTTGAGTTCTGCTTTTCCTTCATAAGTTCTGCATTAAGAGCGTGTTTGCAAATTGAGGCCCGGGGTCTCCGGTGCGGTTAAGGTTAGAGTTGAGTTAATGTTTAGGTTTAAAATCAACTTTTTTAGGCGAGACCCTGAAGAGCTGTGAAGCTTTGCTGAATTGACAAAAGGGGTTTATGGAGTGAGGAAGGAATGGGAAGACAAGAGGGAGAGACAGATAAAGAGATGGAGCACAGGGAAGAAATGAGCTGGTCAGAGTGCGGGGATATTCTCCATCATCTTACTTTATATTGTCTCTCTCACAAGAATGCAAACAACTCACACACAAGCCAACATTTAAAAAATGACAGACTATGAAAGCATGCACAGCATGCCCAAACACACCTGCTTGCCATAGCAAACAAAATAATGCAAATATGAAAATGAACACATAAAAAATAAACTCACAGAAATGTTGTTTGTGTTGTGTGTGTGTGTGTGTGTGTGTGTCTTTTAGAACATGGAGCGGTACAAACAAAGCAGTGAGCAGTTCCACCAAGCTGCCTCCATGACCGAAGCCAACGTGAGGTGAGATATACACACACACACACACACACACTAATTTGCAGCCAATGGTTACAAAGGTGAGGATGTATTATTCCCTTGAGCCCCTGGCACGCACACACACACATACACACACACACACACACACACACACCAGACTAATAACCAGCAGTAGATAACAATCTCCTCTTTTCCCCATTTATTTTTTTTCCCGACCAGTTAAATGCAAACATTCCCTTGAGCAAACCTGACTAATGTGATAAGTGTTTTAATTGGCTGCTTTGATTAAGCAGAGTTTAACAATACCCTATTTCCCAATCCTCGCTTCTCACCGCGGACTTGTAATGAGCCACAGCCGGGGAAAAGGTAGCTCATTACTGCCACTGCAGTCTTTAAAACGCCGAGCTATAATTCACATTAGAGACCAGGCCTCGATTCACGGCTGAATTTTGTGTCAAACCCAGTAATGGGCCTTTTCATTGATAAGTCTCATCCAATACGGCGAACTGAAGTTATTCCGGTAGATTTATGCATTTACTTCACACTTCAGAACTTTTCCCTTCTCCTCGATTTGACTTTTAAGACAGGGACCTGAATGAGGAATGCAGTCTCCGGAGGTTAGAGAAGCGGAGCTCGTGACGTGAAGAAAATTGCCGGTTCGAATCCCGAGATGTGAGAGGGGAGAGAATGAGTAATGCTCTTAACCCCCGCTTAACCCCCAACTAACCCTAACCCTGGATAAATAAATGTTAAAACAAAAAATCAAAACCATAAAACTATCATTTAAGAAACACAGGGCTGAGCGGTTGCTTCTCTTCCCCCCCCCCCCCTTTTTATCTAAAAAAAAAAAAAAAATGCCCTCCATTTTCCACAGCGAAGTAATCACCTGCTGACTACACATTCACACCCAATCCCTGCGCTTTATTCTTAAGCCTGATGATAACAGGGAGCTTTGGGCTCTGTTTGCCCCCCCCCTCTCCCCTCCCCCTACCTCCTTGTGTGCTAGCCTGGTAGTTAACACACCATTTCCATGGTTATCTGGAGTGAATGAATGCCACTATCGGCAGCCTGGGCGTATGAGAGCCCCCATTACAGTGAGATTAAAAAGCGACGCCGACGTGTTTTTTTTATCTCTGCCGATGCTGTAGACCAGGTGATCCTGCCTCTGGGGAATACTGTACTGTAATACCTCTAATCCTCTGCTGGTATGGATGGTGTGTGTGTGTGTGTGTGTGTGTGTGTGTGTGTGTGTGTGTGTGTGTGTGTGGAGGGGGAAGGGGGGGTACTCTAAACCCATGAGTGTTTTATCAGGGTAGATAAAACGATCACCGCTCAGGAAGGTAATTTACAGTACCTTCATGGTCAATTATATGCTGCTTTTACAGGTTTTAGACAGTGGATTAAGCTCCCTCTCATGCTGTAATCTAGTGGAACCCTAACCTCTGGGGAATCCAGCCGTAATACCTTAATGAATGAAGGATACGTGCCCGTGTGTGCGTGGGTATATCAGAATACGGTGTCAGAATAGAATATGGTGACAAATATGTGATGTAAATGCGTTGTGCTTCATATGGACCTGTATAGTTCAATGGCCCTACCACTGCAATTTATGAGGTTTGATTCCCTCTTGGGCCACCCATGCTTAACATGTACACACATGTGGTAACTATAAGTAACTTTGGATGGAAGCGTCTACTAGGCTTGGGCCGATATTGCGATGTTTCGTGAATATTTATCGGAAAATGTTATTGAAATTTCTAGGCTATTAATAGCCTAGAATCTGCCAAATGGCATATGTTTTCTACCAAATGGTATGATTTATGTCCGGCCTTCCTTTTGGTGTGCATATAGGCTAATAGGTGATTTATTCCTAATTGTTTTCTTGAAACACATTTTGTGTAATTAGATTTGTCTTCTTCCTAAACGACATGAGAAAACACGAGAAAAGCCAAGCCTTGTCTTTTGTTGGAGAAAATCATATTGTATAATTTATGTTGCCAACAGGTTTAATCAGCCTCATAAATGGACATATGACTTGTTTTGTACGATAAATCACACGACTCCTTGGTTTCTTTTGTAAGTACTCAAAATGGATTCATTTAAATGGGCTGACAATGGGCTAGCCCTCTACTACACAGTGGTTATGATACTTTGCCTCCAAAGTAACATGTTCATGTGCATCAATCTGTTATTTTCTGCTCTGTTACCTTGAAGTTTGAAAAACACCAGTGAAATGAATAATGCATTTCATCAATATGACGACCCTGACAACCAAAAGGCTAATCCCTCACTGAGACTAGGATTCAGTCCGGTCAGGTCAATGAACCTTCACTAAGGGTGCTCCGATCAGGATTTTTGGGACCGATTACCGATCGCTGGAAGCAGGCCGATACCGATCACTGATCACGGGGTCTATTTGAAGCCTTCTATTCATCGTGTAGCATTATTTATTTATTTAACTATTCTTAACAACATTGTATATTAAGTATTAAAATTAAGAGATGAGAAAGTATCATGACAAAAGGCCTCTCCGAGGAGCTGGAGCGGGTACAAAAGCGATGCTGCAGCATTATTGGCATTCCGTCTTCTTCTCTTCCATCCTTGAGTGAAAGGCGTGAGGAGGCCACCCTGCGTACCCTCACCAACATACTCAAGGATAGCTCATCCCCCCTGCATGTTTTTCTGCCTGCAGCCTCAACACCCACTTACTCGCTTCGTCGGCGCAGGGAATACGTAGTGCCCACGAGCAGAACCAAAAGACATGAACTCTCTTTTATTCCTCGTGCTCTTAAATTGTTTTTTAAATGACCTATTTAAATGACCTATTTATTTTAGGGTTTATGTACTTCATTTTATGCTTCTGCTTATGATGTTGATCGTTGTAATGTCTGACGCATTTCAGGATTCACTGTTTAAAAACTGTGTTTTTATGCTGTTGTACCCTGCCATGTCAAACTTTAATAAATGAAACTGAAACTGAAACTGAAACTGAAACTGATGAATTGACAACTGTTTATTGGCAGGCAACATGTGCAACATATTCCACTCTCTGTCTTAGAGACACAACTTAAACCATAGCAGCCTACGCTTGGTTATTGGGAGCAGCTTAGATCTTAACAAATATAGCTTTCCTGTGGAATAAAATAAATAAAATGTTATAAAATAAAAATTAGAATAAAAGCTAAATGTGCACAACATACCGAGTTAGAACAATAAATTTTATATAGGCCTACTGAGGCAACAAAAATCAATTCCAATAGATGGAAAACACAGGGCCTTTATCAATTTACTCCAACTTTAGAGACTATAAAAACTGCAACATAACAAAATATTTTTCAATATTAATCTGGATTGAGGGAGCAAGCATTCAGAGTCAGAGTTAAAAAATAAATATTAATGTTTTCAGTCCACTCAGTGGATACTGACTAGCACCTACAGTAGCCTATATACAGCTAATCTGCTAGTCTCGGAAACCCAGCTGTATTTCGAGTAAGGGATAATATTTCAGGACCCCTCCGCTTTTTGTCGGGGTCCTGCATCACCCTGTCGGGGTTTATTTCGCAATAATGACCCACTCGCTGTACATTATCCCGTTTATTACACGGCTACTTACTACAGAAAGCAATAATTTGACACAAAATATTGATTTAAAAATGATTTTATTGATTTAAAAATGTTATTGTTTCCGCTACAAAAAATAGTCCGTTAGAGTCTACGGTTGGAACTGCGTCCATAGCAACGTAAACTCTGTAGTGAAAACAATGATGACCCATCAAACCAGCTGGTCAACCAGTCTTTAAACATTGCCATAGCCCATACCGTGTTCCGTTTGGTGTTTATTTCATGTCTGTCTTCTTCAATTTTGTCGATTTCTGTCGTCCAGCTCTTTGTGTCTTTTAACCTCTCTTGCTTTTTCTGCGCTGTTTTCTTGTTCTCTTTTTCTTTTCTTTACTGGGGACAGTTCAACCATTAACCATGAATCGAAAGTGTCGTGCTCTCCAAATATATTAAAATTAGTATTAGAAAAAATCTTCCATGGTTTTCTGATGGAGTAACGGAAAGCTAAAGTTTTTTTGCCACAGGGTGTCGCGAATGAGCTGACGTTGTTAAATTTAAATTAACTGTTAAATTTACCGGACTTCTTTCTGCGGATTGATATGATTGGACATGGTCCTCCAGAGTCCATAGAAACGGTCTGTTATTCATAGCAGCAGTCTGCTATTCAGAAATAACAGACCGTAGAATGCCATAATTGATCAGAATCGAGTATTCAACAAAGCCGTGTAATAAATAATGTTAATAACCCTTAGTTCTTCTTTTTGGGAATTCAGCCGGTCGTCTTCTTGGCATGGAAAAAAAAATATCCCTCACGCCCGCGTGTGCAATGGGAGATGAACAGACGGGTCCGGGGAGAGAGAGAGTGAGCGATCGAGACAGAGAGCGAGAGAGAGAGAGTGAGCGAGACAGAGAGCGAGAGAGAGAGAGTGAGCGAGACAGAGAGCGAGAGAGAGCGCAACACACACACAGACAGAGAGAGAGAGAGAGCGACACGGAGAGAGAGAGCGCGAGAGACAGAGAGAGAGAGCGAGAGACAGACCGCACAAAGAGACTTCTTGTTTGGATCTCTTCCCAACTCGTCTCTCCCTAACATTTTTGCAAATTTATTGTCTTTTTCAGACACCTGGTAGAACTGCCAGACCGGTGAAGCCATTTTAGAGGCGCGTAGAGAAATTGTCTCGTGTGTTTTGCGTCATCTGATCGGCACTTCTGATCGTCCTTTATAGAGACCACCGATCAAACTATTTAGAAAGAATATCGGCCGATAGCGATCGGTGGCCGATAAGTGGTGAAATATGTTGAAATAAGGCAGATCGCTCCACTAGTATCAATTGTCAAGTAGTGTCATTTGATGTAAGAACTCCCATTACTTTTACTTCCTGGAAAACAGAGTATCTTTAATGGTGACCTCATGCTGCACTAGTACTGTAGGCGTAAACATGAATTCCAACCAATAAAGTTTTTAAAGTTTTGAACAATCCCGCCCCTCCGCCCCTCCCATCAAATAAAAATGCCTTTCTCTCCCTAACTCATATTCCATTGATTTAGACTTTTGAATGATCCCTCCCTGCGTTATGTCCCGCCCCAACATCCTGTATCAACAGGAAATACATCAAAACACGGAAGTAAAGATGCTGTTTCATGGGGTCTTTCAGACTCAAGGCTCTCTTAAGCCTGACGTTGGGGATTTGATCTTTTAAGCTTGCGTGTGTGTGTGTGTGTGTGTGTGTGTGTGTGTGTGTGTGTGTGAGACAGTCACCCGCCACATCAGCCAGGAAGAAACTGTCAGTCAGAAGCCATGGCAGCAAGGAGTGCTCTGATGAAATGGCCCAATATGAGAGACATCAGAGACATGTTTGCTGCGTAAGTGTGTGTGTGTGAGAGAGAGAGAGAGAGAGAGAGAGTTTGTAGAGAGCTACAGAGAGTGATAGAGAGAAACAGAGATATTAGAAGTTGATGGAAAGACACTTTAATCATTTTTATATTTCAAAAGCAACAGCCAGTGCCGTGTTTTTAACATTTACAAATGACAAGACTAGAGTTTAGCCACTGGATGACCGCAGTTCAGACACACAGCAGGTTTCCACAAGTTGGATGGGAAGCAGAGCGGGACTGTTTGACTCAGTCCCACAGCTGAGGAAGCCCAAGTCCTACTAAGTCTGGTTTTGGTTATAAGTTGTAAAGCTATTTGAGTAAAGTTTCTCTCAGCACAGAGCTTTATAATGAAGCTAAGATGAGCTGTGGGTGACTCTAAAAACCACCTGGCTGCACTGTGTGTGTGTGTGTGTGTGTGCTCCTGTGTTCTGTACAAGTATGTACGATTCCCCCGTGTGTATACCTGCATACATGTCTTGGCGTGTGTGTATGTGTGTGTGATGTGTTAATCCACAGTTTAATCCTCGCAGCAGAGAGGGCTTTGGCTGCCAGCGCTCCGGGAGATGAGGGACCAGAGAGCACGCGGCCAGTGTGTCATTGTCGCCTCGGTGTGTGTGTGTGTGTGTGTGTGTGTGCGTCCGTGTGTGTGTGTGCGATTGCAACCTGTAGCACTCTGAAATGTCAAACTCCATGGAGCATAACAGGACTGCTTCAGTAATCCTCCCCCTCTCTCTCCTGCTCTGTGTGCATTGCTTTCTTTATCCAGACCTTCAAAACCCTTGTCAGCACTTCACTTGTTTCCAATGCAACTGGTTTAAAGGATTTTCCTGAAATTAAAGTGACAATATCTTGAAATAAGGTGGCTCACTCCACTAGTAGCAAGATAATGACACTTATTGAAACAAGTTGATTTGCATTGGAAACAAGTGAAATTATCTCACCCCATTGGCAGATTCTTTCACTTGTTTTAAGAAAAATACATATTTTAAGACTCAATACCAGACTAAATGACTTGTTAATTTGGGTATATTTGCAGTGTGGGGAGCAGGTAGAGCTAAATCTAGCAGTATGTTTAAGAAAAAGATGTATATTTAAGATCATTGCAACATCAAAGGGTCTGGATGTTTATTTAAGATGCTTTTCACCCTGTGAAGCTAAAATCTATTGCTCAGAATTTCCAGAAGTATGCTTACTGTCTGCCTGTGTCTGTTGCCTTGCAGAATTAGCTCATAGAAAATTCTGTCCGAAAATATTTTGCAGTAGTAGATTTTGCACCATAGTGCTGGTAATCAAACTGATTCAACGTTTAACTCTGAATTGGAGCAGTGAAGCTGTAGCATTAGAATGCATAGAAAGGACACTCCCTCGTGTATTATTATATGACTCTGAAAGCCTCAGTGCTGTACCACTGCTTCTGTGGCTACAGTTTCTATAGCAGCTTTCTGTACTGTCTGCATTAGCAAAATTACCACTGTGGTAATCCTCAACAGTAT
The DNA here is from genome assembly GCF_048128805.1 of Centroberyx gerrardi. Lineage (NCBI taxonomy): Eukaryota > Metazoa > Chordata > Actinopteri > Beryciformes > Berycidae > Centroberyx > Centroberyx gerrardi. The sequence goes on along the minus strand of NC_136010.1, from coordinate 25,973,187 downwards.
CGGAGATGATTAACTGAATTTTCCAATTGATGCAATGCAGTGGAAGGCCCTTAGGCTCCTATAGATAACACAATTTAGCATAATGCCAGTTTTGGGTAATAAAATGTGTATATCCCAAATGTCTGTTTGACACACTAGAAAGTGGGAGTAGATTTGTGCGGGGTCATGCAAAATGTATGGGTTAGGGCCCACTGTTTATTGATGCTGATGTCGTCTGTGATGCTGCTGCTACGCTGCTATGTGGTTGATGTGTTTTTGATGCTGCTGCTATGTTGTTATGCTGCTGTCGTGTTTTTGATGATGTCGCTATGATTGATGTTGCGCTGTGTTGCTATTCGACGTTGTGCTATTGATGATGCTGCTGTCTCTGTGTTGATGTTGTATGTTCTATGAAACTGCAGCATGTTGTCTAAGAAAAATTTCCCTGAGGGGACAATTAAAGTATATCTTATCTTATCTAATCTTAAAGAGTAACTAAACCCCAAACCCAAATCTGTGGCCATCTGCTATTGGCTGGTCTTTGTGCCAAGTGATGTCACCCTCTATAGAGTACAACAGGTGGTGACATCAACTGGCACAAAGACCAGCCAATAGCAGATGGCCAGTCCAGTACCCTACTTTTTACCATTACGTGTCAGGCTTCACCACAAATTTGGGTTTTGGGTTTAGTTACTCTTTAAGTTGTCAGTTGAAGGGGTGAATGTAGTTATAACTACTATTTCCTTGCAAGATTTTGAAAATCGAATCTGTTTTTTACAGAAAGTGGGCCGAGGAACATTTTGAAAACTGAGATATAAAAAAAGAAAAAAAAATTGACTGTAGCTTGGCCTTTGTAGTGTTAAGAAAAATAGCCTTGTGCTCCGATTGATGATGTTTTTTGAGATAATGGAATTTGTTCTGAATGGGTTTTGGTGCGCATAAAAGCCTTTGTAAAGTTTAAATCCAACAAATCCAAGTAAAAATAAATAAATGAATAGCAAAGCTAGGCTGTATGATAAAGTGGAGTAGATGCTTCTTCGTAATGGTCCGTGGCAGCAGGCCGGTCCGGAGCCGGCCCGCACTGTAATAGAGATTGCCACGCATAACTGATGACCACTTAGCAGAGGCAGTTTGTATTCACCGACATGACAGGCTTTACCTAGCTGCGGAATTACAGCTAGAGTGAAAGAGACACGAGGGCGGAAACAGTTGTTTTTGTAGTCTGGATACATTTTGTATGTGTGTGTGTGTGTGATAGAGAGTGAGGGAGAGAGCTATCGGTTCAGAGTTGAAAGTAATAGAATGAGAGTGAGACGGAGACAGACAAGGCAGATATCCACGTCAAACAGCCCAGGCCAGTATCCGAGGCATTTTAACAAGGCCAGCTGTCTGTTACAGTAGTAGTGGAACTAGCCTTAATAGCCAGCCTTTGTCAGATCTTCCCTGCCTGTGTCAGAGGATGTCAGCCTACCAGCCTAAGGAGATCAGTCAGTGTTAAGACTGGAAGCACTGACAAGGCAAGTCCAGAGTGCAAGCTAAAAAGCACACTACCTGGCAATTGTTGCTGTGCCGTAATAGAAAAGCCAGCCGACAAAATGGTGTGTGGCTCGTTGAAGTTGGACTAGGTTAAATTTCAAACGTGCGCGTTACGCACCGCAGCGCTTTCAGCTCGTACAAAGAGCGCCTTTTCTTTTTTACCAATAGACAGTGTAACTACCCCTGGGGCCGGTTCAGGAGAGCAGCCATGTAGAAACCTGGCTTTGGATGGTCGAGGAAAAAAAGCTTAGAGCAGGTGTGTCATTGAGGTTATCAGGTGGGCTCCTCCCATCGCTTGTGTTTGGTTGAATTAGACCCACAGCACCTCCAGAGGGATCAACACCTTACCCTGTACACACACTTAGGCTTATACCTCATTTGAAAAATTACACACTATAATTTCTAATCTCACCACTGGTGTCAGCAGCAAAAGGCTCATGGGACAGCCAACCCTGCTGGCTTGAAACTCGTTACATGTGGAAACCGTAGAAAGCAACGAAGAAAGATGCGCTAAAGCTTCTTCTTCTCCTTCACCACCTTAGTCTATAGCTTACAGTCTGTAGCATCCATTGTTGTTTTAGAAGTACAATAATAGATAATAGATGGATAGTCCAAGAGAAGTGGGGATGATTGATGAGTAATATATGAGATATACAGAGGAATTAGGGAGAAGGGGGAGGAGAAAGAGAGATACTGTAGAGGTGTTGGGTGGTGTATTCAGTAGGGAGACGGTCCTTCAACTAGAAGATCCAGGCTCAAGCTCTGTGATGTCAAGCATCCTCCCTGCTTAAGTGTCCTTGAGCAAGACATTGATTCCTAGTGGCTCCAGGAGTGGCGTTTTGTAGCTGATCCTGACCTTTGACCTCCCTGAGGAGGGGGAAAAGAGAAAAGTCCCTACAGGGAGCACCAGAGATTCACCAAAAAAGGAAAACAGAGGAGGTAGCTATAAGGAGCAGAATAGAGAACAGGGATTAGTGTGTAGTTTCTAAGTTCATTGGTTTGTACATTTAATTGATAAAACAGAAATAAGAGAATTGTGCCAGTGAGAATTGTCACGATAATGAACAAATACACAACAAAATTGAATAACTGAAGCTAAAAGATCACAAAACTCAGCAAGGAGGGAAACTATATAACAACAACAAATACATGGCATGGGAAATGCAGTTAATTCAAATTGAAAGAAACAAAGAAAGAAAGGAGTATGAACGGACATGAGAGGATAAAGACAAAAGAAAGGATGTACCTGAAGAGCAATATATAGGACTTACAGGTGGATGAAGAGAGAGATAGTGGAGGGATGGATTGAGATGAATTTCCTTCAAGAAATAAGGGGCGATCTTATGAGCAATATATAGGATATAGGAGGAAAGGTTGGGGAGAGAGAGAGAGGATGTGAGATAAAGAAAAATAATAATGGTGTTTCTAGTGAAGAATATATAGGATACATGGGTGGGTCTAAGTGGTCTATTCCAGGCAGGGAATGTCCGGAATTTGATAAATTCAATGCAGAAGTCAGGGAATAGGGAATTTTGCAAATGGGTCACTTAACAGAAATGTACCAGAATGTATTTTATACCTCCTTTACTCACCCATTCACTGCATTAGATAGTGATTTTCAGCTATTTTTCCTCTGCAGCAAGTCGATCTGTGGCGGAAACCACTGTTTACCCCTTTAGAACTTTTCCGAGCTGCAAAACAACATAAAAAAAAAACCCAGGATGGAATAACACTTTTAGTTCATTGAACCACTTCGGCTCAAGTTATGCGAAGTCATGGAAAAGTCAGCGGGGCCACAGTGGGAAACCCCACCGAAAGAAAGTATCTCCAGCAATACATGATAGACAGAGGAGTGATGAAAGGGAGATGGATTGAGAGGAATTGGTCTTACCTCCTCTTCTGCGTTGTTGAGACAGAGAGAGAGAGAGTGCCGGTACGTAGAGGACCCCCACTTCCATGGGTAAGATAGGAATGGAGAGATGCGGGAGGACGAGTGAAGGAGCGTGGGGGGAGGGGAGGAGAGGAGAGGAGAAGAGGATGTGTGCCCTCAGTCAATTGAAAAGCTGTCAGGGTGCAGGTGCCTACAAGCTACAAGCAAGAGATAAGAGGGAACTGTCTGTTTTGCTGTTTTCTTTCTCACCTCTCCCAACCTCCCTCCTCTCTTGTCCACCATCTCTCTCTCTCTCCCTCTCTCTCTTTCTCTCTCTCTCTCTTTTCCCCTCCACCACTCTGGTATTAATCAAACCGGCAACGGTAATCTGGTGCGTTCAGGAATTCCAACCCTCTAACATGTCAAATGCCGTTTCCGTCCTCAACAGATAAGGTTGGCCCGGTTTACCAAGCACTCTACACATCAAGGCTCTGTAGGGTGAATGAGATTCATCCCCCACTTCTCTCTCTCTCTCCCTCTCTCTCCCTTTACACCAGGGATTAAACATTTTCTCATCCCAGGACCCACACTTGCTATGTTTCCATCCAATTTTAATCAAATTTTTTTAAATGTTGCAAAAAACTTCCAATTATGTACATTTCTGTCAGCTGGAACGTCGCTTCGTGAGAAAACACATCTTTCTGACAAGTGGAGAGTCTTTCAAGAATTGATTAGTATTGGGCAAGTTGTTATTGTGGGCTACAATGTGCATGCAACCATGACAGGCACCTTATCCATGGGAGAGACAGCGCTGTGACATTTCTGGGAGGTTGCGTAGTTTAGAGCCTTGGCTGCGACACTTCAGAAGCCACTTGTGAACTGTTGTGCGCTGAGATGGAACCATTTGTTGGGCCGATTATCCCATTTATATGACAGATGCATTTCCATCACTATCTATTGCATAATTTCTTTATCAACAAAAAGACGTAAAAAAAGACGTTTTTGCGACATTCACAAAATCTTTGCAAAATTTGTCATTGCTGTTCAGCCTTTCTAATTTGAATCATAATTCAGATTAAAAATACTTCAATGGAATCCCAGTTACTGAGTAAGTGTATTTCTCAACAACAAGCAGCCAAATGCTGGTCAATTTTGACAATGGCTGGAAAGTTGGTCCACTCTACCAGCCACTTCGGTAGATAACCAGCATACCTGCCATTTCTGTTAGTTCCATTGTTTCCATTGTAAAAATCATATTGTCCGAGAATATAATGAAAGTGGCAGGTAAAGTTTCTATCTATCAGCCTCTGTGGCTGGTGGAAGAAAAAGTTAGTTCCATTAAACACGCTCTTTGTCATGTTTTGTGGGGAGCGCATGCCTGTTAGCACCACTTTGAAATAATGCTCATCAGGATGTTTAAGCTCATTCATTCTATGAGTTGTGCATGTTCACAAATATTGCTAAGAATAAAGGGTTAACCTGTGTTTTACAGGTATGTTGTAGTTCTCATTCATTTTTGCGCTGATGTCATTAATATCTTTGTAGAAAGTTGTATGTAAGGAGTAATTAAACTCTATGCTGTTTGTAGTGAACACTTTTATGCAATATACGTTCCAATACTGTGACTGCAAAAGGCCAGATCTACATTCTGCATTATACATTTGATTTCATTTTCACATTTATTTCAGTTCCCAAAATGGTAGAAAGAAAGATGGAGGGCAAAGTATTGTCATAACAAGTCAAAGTTTGTAGTACAACACATGCACAGTGTGTAGTCTGTCACAGACAAACTTGTATTATAGCCTTCAGGTCAGTGACAATATTGTATCCTCATCATTCTTCCTCCCCTGGGGCTCTGCTTGCTGTTCCCCAGATTTAACAAGATTTTCAAATTGCTCGCCCAAAAACACGGCGGAGATACCGCTGCTTTTTAGTTGACAGGGTATAAATAAAATGGCATGTAAGACAAACATTGTTTCATATGTATAGCTAAAGCCATTAAGGAAAACCACAAAAAAAAAATCACTCCAACTCAGAGAGAGGCATGGTTTAGAGGCGATAAAAGCATCTTCCTTATCAGTCTCATAGCTTTGCCAGCCGAGGCTTTTGTAGTTGTTGTGTTTTGCGTCTTTTCCATTTTCCAATTTCTCCCCTTTCATTCCTCTCCCGCTCTTTGTCTCCGTAAGCTGGTCTGCGTGGTTCAGAAGTCTGAGGCCGCTTTGTTTGCCGCGCCTCCGCCTTCGCCGCCGGAGATTAAAAATAATGGGCAGCGTCATTAATTAAGCAACTAATCTCACTGTGTGTTTTGTCATATTTACCGCGCGCAGATGCGTAGCAAACTCCCCCAAAAATGACTTTTCCCACACACACACACACACACACACACACATAGCACACATGCCTCGACAGGCAGCCTGCTTTACCTCATTCCAGCTGAAAAACCAGGGCCTCTCTCTCTCTCTCTTTTTTTTTTGTAAGCGGCTCAGTTAATATTTCTGATTTAAGACCTCACCTTCAATTTGGCGTAGCGTTCGGACAGAGCTTTAGCTTCGCCGCGGCTGAACCAATTTTCTGCTTCAAGCCCCTTTAATAAACCACGCGGCGCTATCAGGAGGCTTTGGCTTCCCTGATGAAGGCCGTTTATTTCAAATTAAAGGACGAGTTCCTTATCTTAGCCGGGCCTCAAAAGAGCGCGCGCCAGAGAAAGATGGGGCCGCTTTGGTGTCGTCGTCTCTATGTTGTTAATGTGACGAGAGAGAGCGAGGGGGTGAGAGAGAGAGAGAGAGAGAGAGAGAGAGAAACAGAGTCGGGGAGAAGACGGAGACAAAAAGTGAGAGAGATGAAACGGAGAGAGATTAACCGTCGGAGGTGGTGTGGGAGAACAGAGCGATCTGATAGGCCGTCAGCTCTTTAAAGCGGCCCTACGATAGAACACTGATGGACGCTCCGCTCCTTCCCTTTCTCATCTTTTTATCCCTCGCTTCCTTCCTCTATTTTTTTCCCCTCTCTCCCTCACTGTGTTCCTCTTCCTCTTTAACCCCTATAACCCATGCCCAGATAAAACCAGTCATTGCATCCATGTTACTGATGGTGTGTGTGTGTGTGTGTGTGTGTGTGTGTGTGTGTGCGGGGCTGCAGATGCGCTGTAATTGAAACGCCGGGGTCGGCTCTCCTCTGTGAATCAAAGCCGAGAAGAGCCTTTAATTTGGCTTTCAATTAAACCCGGTGTTAAACGCTCCTCGGAGAGAAAGCCGAGTGTGTGTGTGCCGGGTGTGCGAGCGGTGCAGCGGAGATCGAAGCGTCGGCGTGTGTGTGCGCGCGGGTCGTTCTCGCATCCGTGTTTACGGATGGATGTGTTTGTTTGTGTGCCTTTCCATAGGCGGACATAACTTGCTTGTCTCTGCCTCAATCAATCAGAATCCATTACAGCAAGGCAAGCGGGCAATAAGCCTGTCATAGTTACCAATCACACAGATAGACAGGCAAAGACCAATTATACCACAGCCCACGCATCATATCAACTACGGCTAATTCAATCTCTCAAAGCACATTTTTCTGCCTTATTTGATCAAATCAAACGCGATTTAGGACTAATTGCGCGATTTGCTGCGAAGCACGTACTACACGCCCCTATAGGTTATGTTAAACATGTTGCAGTGGGCGTGTGGGTGTTGATTGTTTTTCATCTTTTCCATGCCTCATTTAATCAAACCTCCTTTCTAGTGGATTGGCTGTGCGTTAAGACAATTTGCGGTGCACAGGAGTTGTAGCGCGGCACGTAGAGTCTGTTAGTTTTATTTTAATGGGTTTTTTTTCCTCCTTTATTGTTCTGTTGTGCCACACAGATGCACAAATTTAGAGGGAGTAGTTAGCTGTGCCGGCGCAGCAGAGCGTAGGTGACGAGAGCGTGGACATATTCGTTTTTGCCGTTGTATACCACTACTCATTTCAATGGCTGTTGTCAACTTGGGTGTTAGGCATTTCCCACTTGTGGAGGAACAGAGAACACTGTTGTAAACACTATGCATTGTTTAATGTTGCAGCAGCTGTTCCGTCCCAAGTCTATTTTTCTCTCTATCTCTCTTCAGACACAGTAGTAGTAAAGAGCTGGTGTACCCGTTGACTTCATGATACGCTATTTCTTTTTTGGTTACAACAACAACAACAGCAATAAAAAACATCATATCCAAGCCAAAGTAATTTATGAAACTTTGATCTTGATGTCAAAATCAGCAGGTTTCACTTATTTTCTCTAGTTTTACCATAGATGTGAATGCTAAATACATATCAATTTTATCATTTTCTTTATGATGTTTTTATATGATTGTGCAATTAACTCTAGGATAGTCAAAGAACATTTTTTTTTTCTGCCCTGGTCTCTAGGCTCAGATCATAAGTTCTTGAACTACAACAAATATAAAGACCAAGAAGAGAGAAACCCTATTAGCTTCTGTTATTATTTCTCTCTCTCTCTCTCTCTCTCTCTCTCTGAATTTTGTCCTGGCAGCCCAAATCCTACCCCGTCAGTGACAGAACAACAATCAAGCTTTCCTAACATTCTTTTCCTTTCCTCCCTCCATCCCTTTGTTTCCACCCATCCCTCCCTGTATCTGTATCTCTCTTTCTTTCTCCGCAGGCCGCGTAGTACGGAGCCGGTGTGCCCCGGTCTGCAGGTTCAGATTCTATCCTGTTATAAGGAGAACAGAGAGGAGACCCTACGCTGTTCGGACCTGGCCAAAGAATACATGCAGTGTATCAACGCCGCAAAGAAGGTGAGAGCTCGCTTGTCTCCAGCAGGGATGGAAATGGGAATAAAATCATTGTGGGTAACGTATCAGGCTGAAGGAACAAAAGTATCATCGCAAAATGGAATTATTAGGACTCCTTAGTTGAAAAGAAATCTAAGATTACACATCAAAATTTAGAAACTCCACTTATCCCTTTTTTTTTGGCCTAATAGCTTCATAATCATAGTGATAGAGGGATTGCAAGAAAATACAAAAGCAATGTGTTGGACTTCACATCCAGTGTCAGAAAAGCAAACATCTGGGGGAGTTTGGGACACAATAATGCATTTTGAGCGGTGGCTTTTGAAGTTTTCCATGGAGGAATATGTTGTCATTTTCCAAGCAGCAGTCTGTCTGATGTAAAAGAAAGAAATCCAATTTTTTCTCATGTTATCAAAATTATTCTGGGGGAGTTTAGGAACAAAAAAATATATATATATACGATTGCGCATTTTGAGGGCTGTCACTAAGTTTTACATGGAGAAAGCTTGTCATTAGAAATAGCTTTCAGAGCGAATGTCTGATGTAAAAGTGAGAAATCCCAAGTTCTCCAGCATTACCCAACTTGTTTTTCTACTCCCAATACTGAACAAATGACATCTTTTCAAAGCAGAACATAGCTCTCGTCGCAATGAGATAAGTCTTCAATCTCAGTTCAGCTTGTCACTGCAGCCTGCTTCTAATTTTAGGTAGTTTACAGGCACACAATCATTTAAAGCAAGTGAAGAGAAGCAGGCTGTCATCTGAAAACAAAGACAGGGAAAAGTGAGTGTGGGAGTGGAAAACTCCCACACTGTTTTCCCAAACAACCTGCCAGTGATTATCATTATTACTATTTTCAGAACGTCTCCCTGCACAGACGTTAAGCAAGTTCACAGCGTTGCCAATCATGTGCTGTATCTGATGTGGAATTGATTGCTTAGGTCAATTTCTTAGGTCAATTTTTTTTTTCTCTGACTTATTTTCCATTTCCTTTTTTGCTTTCACCCCAGCTGTCACAACCTTGCCATGAAGAGGTTCAATAATGGAAGCAAATGTGGCTTTAGAAGGTATGATAGTATAGATCTAGTTTTAGCATTAGATTTGCTGCACTGTAGCCCCTTAGTGAGACCTAGATTCCGAATCACCATACGATAGAAAATTTCCTTCCTTTGATAACGTGACATTTATATCTTCAGATCTTCTCGTCTCCGTAGCTTTATCTCCGTAGTGTCATTTTAGTCTTTGAAGCGATTCCCTTTTGATACCATATGACTTACGGTGCCTTTGCTTTGTGATTCACAGGGTCACAGTGGCGCTTAACCTTGTTAATAGCACAGCACAGTTATGTGCGACCGAACATTTCAAGGCAGACCTAATTATCAGTTGCTCGGTATTGTCACATTCGGCTCTGGGAGCAATGAAGGGGAGGTAGAAAAATATAAATAGATGCTGGCGAAGCAGCAAACTGCATGAACTTTTGTCACAGAGATTGTCGTCATATGCGGATTACCTTAGAATTTAATGAAAGTCAGGGAAAGAGTTTATGTAAGTTGATGTATTTTGCCTTGCCATTGATTGTCTTTCCATTTAAGCATAATCTCATGCAACATGTGAGCTCACTCCATGGCACATGAGCAACTGTTTTTCTAGACTACCAATGGACTTATTATTCCAAAGGAGAAAAGAGATTCCTCAAGTTTTACCCCAGCAGCTCGCTACATGACAATCCAGTCTGCAAACCGGTTAAGAACCACCGCTTTTATTCACTCAGTAAAACCTAGCCTTGTCATTTCCACCGTTTCTCGTTCCTCTACAGGCCTTACAGCTGTATTTTTCCAAAAGCAGAGAAAAGTTCTGCCGGTTTGCGCACCACTGCAGCAGCTTTAAGTAACAAATTCTTCGAGAGGAGGAGTCGGAGGAGGAGAGAGAGCGATGGAAGCGAGTCATTCCAAAGTTCGTACAGTAGGGGGATTTGAAGGTGCAGCTGGTCATCATGCACCCAGACCACGTAGCGCTCTGCTCCGCGCCGCTCTCCGCTCAGCTCTCCTCTGCTTGGCTCAGGGGCACTGAGGCTTCCCCTGGCATACACTGATACTGCATGTGCTAATCAGCTCGCTGAAGCTCCATTCCCCTCCTCTCCTGCTAATGGAATGTGTGTGTGTGTGTGTGTGTGTGATTATGTCAGTACAGTATGTCTGTACAGGCAGTTGCGAGAGCGTTCTCGACTGTGCCTTGTATGTTAGCACGCAGACACAAATGCGCCTTCACGTACATATATGTATGTGTGTGTGTGTGTGTGTGTGTACGTGTGTGTGTGTTCTTGTATTTCTATACTTAGGAGAACCAAATGTCCTCACAAGGGTAGAAAGATATATAAAATATTCCTTCAGTGAGGGCATTTTCCTGTTCCTTACTTCTACAATTGGCTAGTTTAGGGTTAGGGTGTTTGTGGGAATCTGCGCACGACTCCCTCACCAGCGCGAAAGTTTCTTCCTCATATTAGCTGGTGTGAGATAACAAGGACTGAAGCGAAGGCCCTTTGAAGACTGTCTTTAAAAGAGCACAGTGGATCATACACAATGTGTGTGTGTGTGTGTGTGTGTGTGTGTGCGTGGATAGCCTGCTATATTGTAGTTGGGTATAACCTACATCAAGGTCTTCCCTCTTGATTAGCCCCCGAGGCATCTCTCTGACTTTCACCCTGTCAATTTGAAAGTTTACAAAGTTCTTCCTCCATTTTGTGCCTTTAAAAGCTGTCACAGCTAGTTTGGTTATCACTGATAACTTTTTTCTTCTTCTTTTTTTTCTTTTGGAGTAGATTCTGCATAGGCTGTGCACTTATTTTTACTAGAGGGCCTAATGTACTGTGAAATAGAGCCATTAACAAATTTTCAGAGATGCCAGAAAAGCTTTTAATATTTATTGGCAATGAACATTGTAACACATCATGGTATCATGTTAAAAGAGAAAATAAGAAGTATTCTGAACAGCGTTGTGGTGGCTCAGTGAGCTGAACTGCTTATCATGTGCTTGCAACCAGTGTTGTAGTCAATCGAGACCAAGACTAGACCAAGACCAAAAGTAGTCAAGACCAAGACTAGACCAAGTCTAGACCAAGACCAATAGTAGTCAAGACCAAGAGTAGACCAAGACCAATAGTAGTCAAGACCAAGACTAGACCAAGACCAACAGTAGTCAAGACCAGTAGTAGTCAAGACCAAGACTAGACCAAGACCAATAGTAGTCAAGACCAAGACTAGACCAAGGCCAATAGTAGTCAAGACCAAGACTAGACCAAGACCAATAATAGACCTTTTGATACACAGTAGCTATATCAGTTATTAAACACAATAACAATGCTTATATAATAAGAGTTGTTCTAATTACTTAATTACCTATTTAACATATAAACAGCTGATAATAAAGCTTTCTAAAATTAAATGTAGCATCTCAGGGCAGGATTTTATTTTATCTCGGTAGCTGCAGGAATTACGAAAAGGTGAAGAGCAGTTGAGTTAGCTAGCGAAGTAAAAGAGAAATTTATGGCCAAGTAGCTAACATTAGCCTTATGTTGATAATTCTACTGTATGCATTTAAAAAACCAAACACTGTTTCCTTCTTATATTTCAGAACTTCTGCATATTGAAGAAAGTCAGTGTGCTGTGAGCCAATTGACAACAAGGGAAAATGTAGTGTTTTTTTGGCGTCTGACGTCTTCTGTAGTGTGAATAAGCAGAATAGTTGTGGAATACTTAACTGATTAATTGCCATCCTGTCCAAATTTTGTCCCGGCATGGACTAAACAAAAAAGATTAGACCAGACTAGACTGGACATGATTTTAATAGAATAGAATTGAATTGCATACTTAATTGATCAGGTAAAGTTTTGAATTGAACGGCACCTGAGGAAAAACACAAACAAACTGATATGATGGATTTTCATCCCTGAGCTTTTAAATGAGCTGAGGAGGACTTAATTGGGTCTGAATCTGGCCCGCAGTCGCCTCTATTACGCTGGAAAGACACAACAAGAGCTTTGTTGTGTCTTTCCAGCGTAATAGAGGCGACTGCGATGTGTTTTGATCAGAGTGTCACAGTGGGTCACTGGACAGACCTGCAGATCATAGACGTCTTCCTGCTGGGTGCGGGTGTGTGTGTGTGTGTGTGTGTGATGGTAAATGAGGGGAGGATCCCACAGAGCCTGCAGAGACAGAGCAGACAATCTCTAGTCATTATCCACTGGGAGGCTGAGCCTGACGTGGGTACTGCAAGATATAACACACACACACACACACTGTCCATACACTCGGTGGGATTCCCTAGACACACGCACACACACACAGTCTAAACGCTCGGTGGGATTCTCTAATCATTTAGCACCATTCTCAGAGACAGCCTGACTTTGATGACTAATGTTAGAAGTTTGACTCACAATGGGGAGAGGAGAGAAAAAAAAGGAGAGGGAGAAAGACAGGCAGTGAGAGAGAGAGGAACGGAATGAGAGAGCGTAAGAGAGAGAGAGAGAGGTAGAAAGACCGATGCGGAGAGAGAAAGAGAGAGAGGGAGAATACGAAGGAGACAACGTAAGGAAGGAAAATACCCCAAACGGAGAGGGAAAAAAGAGACAGCGAAAGAGAGGCAGAAAAACAGAAAGTTAAGAGGGTGGCGAGGAGGAGAGAAGTGACGGGAAAAGAGATTTGGGAAAAAAAAACCCGGAGAGAAGCTGGTTACGGCAGCGTGTCTGATCGCCGATGTACGCTGCGCTACAGCAAGGTCGAGATCTGGCCAGCCTCAAGTTGAGACCTCTGAAACTTTTAATGCTGTTTTTTTCCCCTACAGCAAGGCCGAGTACCCAGGCACACACACACACACACACACACACTCACACACATCCGGAGCTCTGATGTGGAGTGCAGACATAGCAGGCTTTGGGTCTAATGCCCAGGGAGTTACTCCTAAAGTCTACCTGTCAGACTATGAGAGAGAGAGAGAGAGAGAGAGAGAGGGAGAGGGAGAGAGAGAATTAGCACAGCAGGACCAAACAGAGAAAGGAAAAAAGAAGCAGAATCGGAGAGGGGTACGAAACATAAGGCAAGAAAGTTTAGAGAGTGGACACAGTTCCGTTTAGCCCTGTACACCTGGACATTTTGCTGTCTTTTAATGTCTGCACTCCTCTCCATCCCTTCCTCATGTCATCCTCCCATTTTGAGGGATGGAGCTGCTTTTCCATTTTTTTTTTTCAGAACAGCAGTGAAGTAAGACAATGACTAGCTGATGAGATGTCAGATTTGCCAGCCGTCACAAGACATTTTGCAACATGACCCAGTGTATTAAGACTGATCGACCTTTTCCTCTGGGATGGTCCGTTTTTTTTTGTTTTGTTTTCACCTTAACTTTCTCATTTGTTCCCTCACTTTTTGTTTTCATTTTATTTTATTGTAATAGAAAAATACATGACTCAAACAATTTATTTATGTTTGACCCCAGGGGATAGCACAAGAAATTGTTAAAATGCTTATTTCCATTGTAATCGGTGAAGGAGGACAAAATAACAATAACTTGGAATACAACACAAAGGACAATAGCAAAAAAATGTTCCCCTTACCTTCCTCTTCGTCAGCTTAATTTCCCCTGAAATTTCCTCCTAAAAGAAGTTGACCATGTCTGTATATTTCATATTAGCCTAGATTGTGCACTAAGTTTTTTAGAAAAGTGTGTGGTGAGAGAAACCACGAGGAACAGAGTAGCCAGCTTACTGAAATCGATTAGATACTTAGTTTTTGTTCCAGCTCTACTCTTGCACACCGGATCCAATGAAGGGCTTAATGCTGATTGGTTGAGGAGTAGAGACAGATCTACCTGAACAGGGCTAGCATGAAAGTGGATCAGGTGTGCAAGAGCAAAGATGAAACAGAAACTTGCAGGACAGGAGATACTTGAGGACTGGACTGGGAAACTGGACCTACTAAATTTGATGTTGTTTTGCAATGTTGCCTTCCTTTAAAGTTCCCTCTGTGCTCAGTTAACTATCCGAGTTGTTGGACTCCGCAGTCCTTGACAACCAGGGCCAGGTAGAGTAGTGAGTGGGAGGACTTGCTGATGAGATGTCACATTTGTCAGCCATCAGAGGACATTTTGCAAAATTGCCCAGTGGATTAAGACATTTTCCACTGCAAAGGGTAATTATTTCCACATTAGCCTTCCCCTTTTTTCCCCATTGCTTTCCTCTTAGTCAACGTAATGTGCCCTTAAGTCGCCCCTGAAAGTTCCCTACCTCTACCTACTGTGCTCGGTTAACTATCCAGGTTGTCGGACGCCTCAGTCCTCGACAATCATACCATCCAGGCCTCGGTAAAGTAGCGTAGAGTAGGAGGATTTGCTGATGGGATGTCACGTCTGCTGTCCATCAGAGGACACTTTACAGATTTGGGAGTGTGTTAGGACAGAGCTTGTAGGAATGGCGGAATTTACATATGCACTTCTTCCCTTCACATGTTCCCACGTTTTGCTTGGTTCACATGCTGAACTTCATTTTCTAATAGCTTCCCTTAAGAAAAACAAACTTCTGTATCCTAAGTCAGTGTCAAAATAGGGCACAGATAAACATGCTATATTATTTACACAGTGATATAACGTAACCTTTAAAAACTGTCCTGTCATAATCCCCATATTACTCTCATTTCCCTGTTGAACTAGCATATCAGATACCCTGAAATATAATGTTGTTTCATATAAAGAATGCTAGCAATGCAAAACAGCTATTTTAGGGAAACTGAAGGACGAATGTAGAAACTTTTTTCCCACAAGATAAGTATCTGGTGAAGAAAAAAATAAGTAAAAAAAAAAATTAATATGTTCAACCATCCAAGCTGTTGGACTCCTCAGTCCCTTGACAACCATGGGATCCAGGGCTAGGCACAGCAGTGAGTAGGAGGATTTGGTGATGAGATGTCACTTCCGCTGTCCATCGGAGGACACTGTGCAGAATTTTTTGTCTCTAGATTGAGCTGTTCTTCTGTCTTCTGTCTGTCTGTCATCTTGTTCCGCTTGTTTTTCTCCCTAGCTTTACCCTTAACCCTTATTTTTCCCTTTACATTTCTCTAGCTTAGTGTTACATTTCACACTCTTGTTTCCTTTATCCTACTTTCAGAACGTGCTCAAAATACATCCGAAAATAAAGCAAAGGAATAGTATTGTTTTTTTTTAGGTTGTGATTTCAATAAGAGAAGTTAGTTATGAATAAAGCGATGTGAACAAGCATCTCATGTCAGCGGTATACTGCCCTCTGCATCTCTCTAAAGCACTTGTTCTAAAAGACGAGCACGTTGTACCAATATGAAACATCACTTGAACTTGCCAAGCTGTTGCGCTCCTCAGCTCAGCGCCTCGCCATAATGTCGGCATCCAAAAGACAAGCTCTGATGCGTAGGGGCTCGTCGGGCTGGCAAGCGGAAGCGATTCACTCTCAGCAATGCTACTGTGATCTCTGTGCCAGCACGACTTCACTTAAGTCAACAGTAACTACAGATGGAAAATCAATGGGTTTTATTTTTTTGTTTTGTTTTGTTGTTTTTTCTCGGCTGCTTCTTTGGCTTCAGAGGAATCGGCGTATCTTCAGCTAGACAATAAAGTCAAGTTGCAAAGTTTTTTTGGGGTGTTTCTGCTTTATTAGTTTATTGCCAGACATAATAAAATGGAGAAGAATAGTAAACAATGTTGAAAGTACATGGTGTGCTCCTTAGTCTGCTAAGCCAGCAGGACATCCCCAGAACTAGTCAAGCTAAATCTCTTGATGTACTTTTGCTATATTACACCCTATCTTGCCTCTAGGATCATGTAAGAAATCACTGTAACTAGTAATGAAACATGCAACAGATCAGTAGACTTGGTTTATAGTCTCTGTATGATCCACTTTGATCCACACCCTGAACCCACTTCCCATTTCCGAGTGATTGGGGTTCGTGGGGTTTGTATGGTTTTACGCGGAAATGTACACGCAAATTTTCATCTTCAACTTAACATTGGCTGGTGCTCAAAATCTGTATTGGAATTCCTGTGATTGAATTGTGCATAAAAGCAGTAAACGTTGCTTACAATCTATAGTTTTCTATCATGGGAATGGCAAGCTCATGTACCTGAAGAAAAAGTCTAAAAGTCTAGTTTAAAAGTCAGAATTTCAACAACAATTGCATTATTCTTTGTAAAACTGCATGGACATTTTGTATTTACTAAAAAGGCACAGGTCAAGTCATTCTGTTCTAGTTAATGCAGGGATACCACTATCCAATACAACCATGTGGCAGTAACAAACACATTAAAATGTCATTGCTTAGTGGATGGCGTAGCCTTTTAAGTAAGCCTGTTTCGAGTCAAAACGGCAAGGCCCATAGCACAGAAGCCTGTCTCCTGTCTCTGACGTATGAGGCAGCTTACTGTATGAGTATTATACCCTGCGGATAGTACGCCAGTAGATAAGGGGCAATAGAAACCGGTTTCATCAAGTTTTGATAAGTCCATTCTCAAAGGCAAACCCTATCGACAGGCCCCTGATAATACTGATAATAAATCTGTATCTATTGTCTATCTGAATGCACACCGACTCTCCCACCGCCAGAGAACTAGAGCGGTATAAAAACTGATATTGATTTTTTTTTTTTTTTTTCTTTTACCATCAGTTTTATTGTTGACTGAAGTGGAGTCATGCTGGTGCAAAGATCACAGCAGCGCAGCTACTCCGCCAGCAGATAAACAACAATGTGTACAAATGAACTCTGAAAGACAAATACGGCAGTTGGATACGAAGAGAGGGTTGAGGGAAAAAAATAATTGTAGTGAAGAACGGACAAAAACATAGAGATATACAAAGACGGAGAGAATTCATCAACTGATTTGGGAAGTGCCTATCTAGTTTTGGATTCATTGACACTGCCTCTATAAATTTTTTTTAACAGCACTGCAAAAAAAATGTATTTTTCTATCAGAATCAAGTGGCATTTTCTTGACACTGTTGGATCAATCTGCCTTATTCTGCCTTATTTTGTTTCAGGGTATTGTCTATAGAAATTTCCTGTGACAAGTACAACTGCAATGGAAACAAGTTGACTTATCTCACCCTATTTTTATCAGTTTTAAGAGAAATCATATTATAAGACTGAATATGAGACTAAATGACCTAAAAAGTCCATTCCTCTGAGGTAGAAACCCAAATGAATAGTAACAGACAGACATGTAGACATGTATAAAGCCTTGTATAACAAAAAATAGAGAAACAAATAGATACGGGGGAATCTTCCTTCCTCCAGTTTATCAAGTAAATTGGGAAGAACAACCTTGGAGTGCATTTAACTTCTCTCCTAGCTTCTCTGTCATAGGCGAAGACCTCTATAGAACAAAAGTGAGGGCAAATAAAGGAAAATAAAAGTGTGTTGACAGAACAACAGAGACGGAGAGCAAGGATAAAGTATTACACCAAAAGCCAATGTAATAAACCGATGGGGAAAGAGGCTGACAAATAAAGTATGACACGAAAGGAGAGAGAGAGAGATAAAAGGCAAATGAGAAATAAAAGGGAAGGCCGTAAGAAAAATTGCATAGGCGCAGAGAAAGAGAAAAATGGCTATACAGAAAGGAAGAAGAGAGGAGCGCTAAAGCATGACAAGAAAGCAAAGCGAAAGAAGGAACAACTAGGCAGATAGAAAGTGAAGGCTGAGATTAAACATTGTCGGGATGAAGCTGGAGATCGGTCGAAGTGAAACAAATAATGAAATAGTTGTCCTCTACCGGGCGGAGGGAGAAAAATGACTGAGAGTTTAGAAAGAGGAGAGATTGACCTTGTGACGAGGACGGATAGAGCGAGGCCGGAAGAAACATTACGGAAAAGAAAAGAGGGGGGGGGGGGGGGGGGGACAAACACGAGAGAGAAATGAATGTGGCGGAAAAGGGAGAGCTAAGGAGAGGAAAAATGGATATAGAGAAAAGATGGGTAGTCGGGGGAAGAAAGGGAGAGGGAGTGCATCGAGAGAAGGATGGAGAGAGATGGGCAGCCGGGGAAGCGGAGAGAGAGAGAGCAGAGAGATGTGCGGGAGAGGGAAGCGAGGGAGAGAGGAGAAATTGATGAAGAGGAGGTGGACAGTTGAGGGGAGGAGATGGAGGAGGAGGCGGACGAGGGATGATGGGCGACGGGGATGGAGAAAAAAAGATGGAGGGAGAAAGACGTGGGCAGATGAGGGTGGGGAGAGAGAGAGGTGGGTAGGGGAGAGAGAGAGAAGATGGTGAGAGAGAGAGAGAGAGAGAGGTGGGTATTCCGGAGGTAGAAAGCGAGGAAGGAGAGATGGGTGGAGGATTGCGAGAAGCGGTTATGGAGGACGGGTTAGAGATGGACAGAAGAAGAAAAGATGCAGAGAGAGGGAGAGAGAGGGAGAGATGGCAGGCCCCTCAGCAGTCACCACTAATGAAGAAGAATGAGGGGCTTCAGCTGCCTGGTGGACCTGCTGCTGACCACACACCCACACACTCTCACACACACACACTTTCACTAAAGCATGTACTCAACTTTCGACACAAAACTCAAGCAGTCGAACTCCACCTTTCGCCTCATTGCTATGCGTGAATAAATACTACAAAATGTCTTTAAAGTAGGCCTAATTAAGCACAAAGTTTCTCTCTCCGCCAAATTCTCAGCATTTGCGCTGTGAGAAAACTTCAGAGGAGAAACTCAGATGTGGGAATTTTTCACGTCAAGCCTCTAAATTAGCGCCGGGTGCCTTAATTGGGGCTAAAGTCACGCAGTGTTTTCACATCTTGTTCCGAAGTGCTGAACTTTTCTGCTAAATCTGATGAACCGTGCAGCAAGTGGCTCCTTTTTTATCCTTTGAGACTTCGCTTGTGTCTCTCTGTGCCTCAGCCCACTGGAGAAAACAGAAATAGTAGAAATCCTAAATCTTAACAAATTGTTCAGTTGTTCCACAGCTACATCAGTGTTGAATTCTCCTACAAAGACGACATTCATCCATGTAGCAAGTAGCGCATTTTTCTCAAAGTTTCTTGTTTCGGCTCTGTTCTCATTTGAGGGTGTATTTGTACCTCATTAGCTGTGACTGCCTGCAGCAAAAGAATCTCAAGAAACTCCTTGAAGTGTTTTCTTCCGCCCCGACTCACAGTGTCGAACAAAGATTGATAAAGACTCACTGGAAGGCAGCAATATATAATGCTCTGACAATCGTCTGTTGACCGAAACTTTTATTTTTCATGTAGACTTGAAACAACAAGGGCACCAGTGGGATGTAGTTATAGTTTCCTATTGGATTTTTGCCTTATATATTCCACTCTTGACTGCGCCTGTAAACAAAAGTGTGTGAACTCTAAATTATTAAGGCAGTTCTATGAGATGAGTACACATTTTTGCTCAACTGTGTCTCTGCCTATGTTTGTGGGTGTGAAGCCAGAAATGCACTGGTTTCTGGATATTCTCTGAAAGGTGATAATTTGGACTGTATAATTATCTAAATAGATATATCCATACATGGGTGCTTGTTTTTTTGATAGATTTCTAATTTGCAGTCAAGTTGGCTAGTTTGTGTTTATCAAGCTAGTCTAAAACTGATGGAAGGAGAATCCTGACAGGCTTGGAACATTAGCCTAAGCCTCTCCACAGTGTTCAGGCCATCAAGCCATTGCGATTCTCCTTCCATCATTTTTTGATTGACATCAGACTAGCTTGGTAAACTTCACAAATTTAGCCGACTTGGCGAGCAGCCGAAATATGGATAAGGAAAACGAAATCCAAAAACACCCTGTAATATATGACTACAAATTAGGAAATTAGGACTAAAATGAAGGGGAATAGAGACAATATACCAGGTTATAGAATGTACGTCACGATAAAATATCTTACTCATTGCAGTGGCGAAGTGTAAATGCCAGTGCCTTGGTGTTGACACTTCAAGCTTCCCGTCTGTAGTGCACCATAGAAGCGTCAGTGCATCAAATGACATGCATCAACAGTCGCATCCAATACGTTTGGTTAGTGTTGTACACACCAGAGCAAGGTCGTTAAGGCAAACTGAGGCTGGGAATACCATGAGGTTTAGGCTGATTGTGGCCACAATTTGGCCATCACGACTGATTTTCAAGATCAAACCATATTGGTGCTAGTTTGGCGCAGTTGCAATGGAAAGTCGGCACAAATGATGTTGTTGTGTGTGAGGGTTCAGGACTTCAGTCTTTTGCTTCCCAGTCTAGTAGGGGCCATCACAATTATTTAAAAAATGTTTGATTTTTACAAGTCAAATCTGTCTTGACTTCCTCCTTTTAGTGTGAGCTGGTCAGGTCAATGACTCAAAACAAAACAAAACAAACAAAAATCAGTGCAAGAGAGTGCAAGAGAAAGCAAAAAATAGAGAAAAATACTCCTTCATGTTTGATTTGGTTGTGTTGTAATAGTGTGAGAGTTTGTGTTTTCATGAGATTGGGGGCTGAGATTGCATGGTGTGTGTTCACTAAATCCAATGAAAAAAAATCTGCAAATGCTAATCAAGGATCTTATGTCCAATCTTTTCAGTTTGCGACGCTGTTGTACCCCCTAAACCTTTGCAAACGAGAGAGAAAAAGACAAACAAACCACCCGCAGTGGATGGAATGCGCACTTGATTGCGCCACCAAGGAAAGAGTAGCACACTGCGCCTTTGCCATTCATGCATATTTACATTAAGTTATCTACATATATTTTGGAGCAATAGCCACCCCTTTTCTGAAGACTGATTACAAGATGCGTGCGATTCAATCAAAGATGAGCAAGAGAACGTATATTCCGAAGGAGAATTGCCTGCTATGACCGAGGGTGGGATTGTTAGACGTGACAGGTTGCGAATCCACATCCATCCTTAGTTTACCTGATGACATCAAGCACGACACTGAACCTGTCACACAAAGATCACATTCACTACCTGCCATGGTCAAACTACTAACAACTTTCATTTCCATTTTCTCTTATTCCATGTTTAGGCTCGGGATCATTTATAATCACGCCGCTAATTACGGCAGGGCTGACTGCGGTCAGGCTGATTGCGCAGGCGTGTCTGCATGATTGCTTGATTAGCGTTATTTCTTTAGTGAATGCGACGGTAACTCACCGCAGGTAACGTTCACGATTGATGCACAATTAATAGTGCTATTAACCGGTACAGTCCATTCTTTGTGGATCCCCGCTGTGTGGGAAACAATGGTCATTTAGAAAGAGAAAGAGTGGGAAGATAAAAAGAGAAAGAGAAGAAAAACAGATTTTTCTTTGTGGCTATATGCTTGATTTATGAAGTTGGCTGCAACAAATTCCTATAAACATATCAAATAGCACTCATTTCACAACTTTTTGAGCTCTGTTTCCCTTTTGAGAGCCTGTTTGTGCCTCATTGTTTGACTATGGTGTGTGTGTGTGTGTGTGTGTGTGTTTTGTGTGAGTATGTATATGTGTGTGTGTGTGTGTGTGTGTGTGTGTGTGTGAGTATGTATATGTGTGCGTGTGTGTCCACTGAAGAGTTTGACACTGGAGTCATGGACCTCTGACTTGCTGAAAAGCAGTCCAATTTATTATCAGGGATGGAGGGATGGTTGGAAAGAGTTTAGAAGTAGGTGTAAATATATACACACACACACACACACATACACACACACACACACCAAGACTGTGTATCCCATATGAACCAGTGTCTCCAGCTCCCAGACGGAGGAAAGGCTGAAAGACTAGAAACTTTTGTACCTTAGAGAGGTGAGACAAGTGTCTTCAAGATTACTTCAAGCTGAACGCCCACATCTACCTATAATCTTATCCCGCCCCCTTACCGTTACCAGGGTCTGTATCCTTCCGCCACCCAATCACCCACACCTTAACCAAGATTTGTATCCCTGCACCACCCTAATGGCTACGTCTTTCTTTTTACCGCTGTCCTCTTCTTTCCTTGTGTAACCCTGTTTGCATGTTTTTTTTGCTTGTCTTTATTATGAAGCACTAAAAAAAAGTCCTCTACACCAGTGATTCTCAACCTTTTTCATGTCAGGGACCCCTAATTTAGTCCACATTAGAACCACGGACCCCCATTTGATGAGATTTTATCTCGTTTTAAATCGGAGAATATTGTTACTGTTAGATATGATTTTGTCCACAATTCCATGACTATCTGTATTGTAGGCAGAGGATAACAGCGAAGCTATGATCAAAATAGTCATTCTTCTACATTCTCTAATCGTGTTAACTTCTTGTAAATTAAATAATGCTGAATATTAACAATTCTTTAATTTGCTGGGGACCCCCTGGAACCCCCTCAAGGACCCCTGGTGGTCCCCGGACCCCACGTTGAGAACCACTGCTCTACACAAATAAAGTTACTGGTATCATTATAAAAGTTATTAGTACCTCTAACACGTAAACATTGTTTACACTCTTGCTATCAAGCACCTCACTTATCCATATGTATGGTTACCTGGGCCTTTCAAAGCCCATACTCACACACACACACACACTTTTTTTTTCAGAGTTTTTGTCAGTTGTTTTATCTGATTGTTCGTCAGTTTGTTTTTGCTGTATTCTTTTTTATCTATCTTTAATGAAGCTTCCTTCATCTGTCAATTTTGTTTTTCTGCCTCTGCTTCTTTTAAACCAACACCTTTCATCTCGCCTCTGCGTCTGTTTGCCATTCTCCTCTTTCTTTCTCTTTCTGTCTCCCTCTCTTGTAGTCTCCGTTTCTTGTTGTCTTATTCTGTCTCGTCTCCTGTCTCTGTTCTCTCTCTCTCTCTCTCTCTCTTCCTCTTGGTCTCTTTCTGCATCTCTCTCTCTCTCTGTGCTCTGCAGTTGACTTATCGATTTAATTTTCATACTGTTTGCAGTTCTCTGCGTCATAAACCATCAGCGTCGCCTCCTTTCAAGCCGGCATTGATCCAACCCTCCGCCACACAGCCGATCACAACCAATCACCACCAAGCATCATTATCTGTTCTCGCTCTTTCTCCTCTGTTGTTCGCCTATCTCGTATTGTGCACTCTGTGGGTTATGTTTTGTAATCCAGCTATTCAACACTGGCGAAATAACAGCCTGGTACATTTAGGCATTTAGGCAGTGAATTAGATTTTTCTTTTCTTTATCTTTTTTTTTCCCCCTCAGACTGTAAGTATTGTGAAAAATGGCAGAGAGCTTTGGGCTTTCAGAGAAAATTGCATCGCAAAAGTTTCATGAAAAAGTGATTTGAAGAAGCTTACGCTACCTGTTGCAAAGAGAGTTATACAGTATGTTTACTGTCAGTGCATGTGCTTTATTTACATGTGTGTGTGTGTGTGTGAGCGGACTTAACTAGCCTGATAATTCTCCTGTTATTATATAAAGCTCTCACAGCGGATGTATGATCGGAACAAATCTTACGGAACAAATACGTGAAACACACCGGTAGGAAAGATTAAGAGGTTGAAAGGCTCCGCTTTTGTGTGTGTGTGTGTGTGTGTGTGTGTGTGTGTGCGTGTGTGTGTGTGTGTGTGTGTATTTGTGTTCAGCAGTTGTCATCAGCAGTAGTCAGTTCTCTAAAACTTGGCCAAATCTGGACTTGGCCAAATCTGTTTGATGGGGGTTCCAGTCTTTTAGCACAAGTGTGTCCCAGTTTCCTGCTGAAAGGCAAATTATGTGAAATAACACACGCTTGAGAAGCTGAAAATTAAATTTTGTATCAAAGTGTGTTCTGATTTGGCCGCTGTTGTGTTACACATGAAACTTTTTCTTGCTTTCTCTCTTAGAGTGCTTCTGCTGGGTCTCTTTGTCTACATACACACACCCCCGCTTCCCTCTTTCCCTCTTTCAGCCTCCAGTCTTTCCCCTTCTCTCCCTCCCTCACCTATATTGCTCTCTCTCTCCCCCCGCGCCTTTTGTTGCGCCGCGGAGCGCGATCGAATGCCACATCAAGCCGAATCCACAGCCTCCGTTTCCCCTTTCATCCGCCCCGTGGGCCCCCCCGACGGCCCGCGGACGCCTCAAAGCTTTCAAACGTGGGCGAGAGTTGGGGGTGAGGAGAGGTAGAGGAAGGGAGGGGGGTGCGGGGGTGCTTGAGGGTACTCACAATTGCCTTTTCACCGGCTTTTGTACCCCTCGCTTGCTGTACCCTGACCTTTACCGAGCGTCACCTCGCCTCTCGGCTCGCGCCGCCGGACCCCCCACTCTCTGTCCCTCTTTCTGCCTCCTCCGATGGGGGGTCCTGATAATAACCTCGACACCGGGCATTGCGTTCAGCTGAAAGCCGCCTCGGCCGCATAAACAATTGGCACGCTTCTGTTGTGTCTTTTCTTTTTTCTGTGGCGCGTTTTACACCGATACTCGGGTCAGCGTTTTATCGCCGCCTCTCTCTCTCTCTCTGGGAGGGCTTCTGTGGGACTGAGACCACCAGCTGGGATAAGAGAGGACAACAGCAGGGCTTTTAGGTGGGTTTTTCACTGGCTTTTGTCGCCTTGAAGCAGCCGCAACATCGTCGGAACAGTCCACTTTGTGCCAGCCTCTCTTTTTTTTTTTTGGTCCCTTTGTCACTCAATCCATCTGTCTCTCCACCCCTCTCGTTCTCTTTATGAGTGGAGGCCTCCCCTTTGTGATTGCTCTCCGATTCACACCCCGCACTCCCAAAAGCGATTGATTTTTGTTTTCTGGCCTTTTGTAAATCCCCCCAAAAAATTCCATTGTGTTATTGTTCGCTCCCGGAGCTGTGTTGACAAGTTCACTTTCATGTGAAACTTCAAAACTGCTTTTTCACAATTTCGCAGTCGGCCACAATATTTTGTCTCGCGAATGCAACAAAGGCAACAGATTATGTGTTCTTTATACTGTATTAAAAAGACGACTCGCATGAACTCAGAAGAACATAATATCTAATCTAATTTGACAGGTTTAAAATTAGCCTGATACAGTGCTGTAATTCTACAAGCAGAGTGATTTCCACTCTCTTCCACTGCTGTACA
The DNA here is from genome assembly GCF_048128805.1 of Centroberyx gerrardi. Taxonomy (NCBI): domain Eukaryota; kingdom Metazoa; phylum Chordata; class Actinopteri; order Beryciformes; family Berycidae; genus Centroberyx; species Centroberyx gerrardi. The sequence continues at coordinate 25,948,056 of NC_136010.1, read as the reverse complement.
GTTAGGGGTCAGAGACTGGGGTTGTAAACTAGCCTCCCCACAACGCTTTTCAGCAGCAAAGTACCTTTCTGTCCAACAAAAACCTTCTATCTCTATGGAAAGTAAGCTTTTCAACAGTAGCGGAAAAAAAAACAACCCCTTTCTCTCCAATTGAAGCCCATGTATTTTTTTCTCCAAATCGTGTGTATTCTTTATTGAGCAGTATCAAATTTTAAGTTGTATTCTTGTGAAAATCTTTAAACTATGATTCTTTACATTTTATATGCTGTTTTCAAAATCTACCATAATCCTCTTGTATGCGATGACTTTCACATGACTAGCTTGAACGGACCGCTGCGATACAGTTATGTATAACGATCTAAATGAATCTTTTTTTATGATCGTAAGACAACGCATGCTCTATTATCGTATAACAAAACACATATCATTAAAGATAGATATGTAATATGCTATAAGCTATGTTTGCTAGTGATTGAGTTACTAATATTAACTAGTAAGCCCAGTAGCCTAATGTTAATGTATTCTCCATAGAAGAGATGAAGACAGCTGATCCAGAGAGCCAGAGCCAAAGAGCTGGAATTACATTCAAACACACTGATTACTAATGAGGTCTATGTGTAATGGCTACAAAAGCACCTTCCTAGTTGTCTTCCACGTTCCCCACCTCCTCCCCCGTTTCCATCCCATCATCCCTCCATCCCTCAGCAGTGGAGCGGTCAGGCCTATCAGCCGCAGAGGCTCAGCCTATCACCTGGGAGCCCCAATTGCCTGCCAGTCATCAGATAAAATGGATTTCCAATTGAGTCAAGGCTCCCAAGCTGGGTCAGGCAGAATGGACAACAGGCTGATTTCTGCCGCTCCTCTCCTCCTTGTCCTCCTCCTCCTCCTCCTGACTTTCTATCTATTATTTGTTCCTCTCTTTCTTTCTCTCACTGCGTCTCTCCCTTCCCCTCGTTTTTTCCTCTCTCTCTCCACTCTCTCTCTCTGTGATGTGCCGACCAGAGCCACGTGAAATGAAAATAGGCTCATTTTAAAGGTCCAGATACTGCTGGGCAATCTGGGAAGGCGATGTTGGCGATGCAGCTCCCCCACGTCTTCAGTCAGCGATCATTTTAACCCAGGATGGAGCGCAAATTAGACCTACAGGAAGGCAATCCATTAGTTTGTTTGTGGATGTGGAAAGCTCTATGTTTTATCTATGTTCTCGTTAAAAATTCTCTTTTTCCCTTTTGACCAAATGAGTATTGCCCGGTAAGGCTCAGCAGTCTGTAGGTCATTAACATAGGCCGGTCACATCTTGCGACATTTTACGATGAGTTACATGAGGATCATAATGACAGGCTAGACAGGCTCTTAAATGGGAGATTTATTGTGTATGCAATTAAGGACTTTCAATAAGAACATAAAAGTAAGGACATCGCTCCGACCAGACACATAGATCTCTGTGTGTTAGAGACAGAAACCTGAAAACCGGATGTCTGCAGATCCTGAACACGTCTTAAAGTCTTAAATGGTATTATGTAGACTCAAAGCCTTTAAAGGTCTTCAAACTTCAATAGAGCATTTTAAGTCTTACATTCGGTGTTAGAGGTCTTAAAAATTGTGTGGTTTCTTGGTGCGCTGTTGGTGCAGGCCTAGATTCTGATTCTTGGTGTTATATTTTGTTGGAACTGGCATTGAAAATGGTCTTACAAAGTCTTGCATTTAACTTGCAGACAAGCTGTAAGAGAGAAAGAGCGACTGACAGAAAACACAAACAACAGGTCAGCCCATCAGACAGATTGTCTTTGACCCTACAGACTGTGACCCTAAAGGTCAAAAGTCACCACCTCTTGCCTCATGATGTCGGCTGTCAGTGTGTTTGCGCATGTGCGTTGTGGGTGTTGCAGTCACTCCTCAGAGAAGGAAGGAGCATCGTTAGCTAATCAAAACTGGGCTCACTGCAGAACACACACAAGAAATGTGAGAGCGTGTGTTATTGTATTTGGTAGAACTGAATTTAACTAAAACGTGTGTGCATGCCTTTGCATTTAAGTCAGTTACTGTTATATCTCAAACTTTTCCCTCTACTTTTCTGTCTTTCTTGTTTTTCTCTTCTCTCCCACGAATACACACACATACACACACACATACACACAATCAGCCTAACACCCCTACCACTTGTGCCCAGTGAAGAGTAGAATAGAGTGGAATGAAAAGGAGGAGAGGGAAGGAGGGAAGACGAAACAACAGGAGAGGAGAATAGACGACATTAGAGGGGAGCAGATATGAGGAGAGGAGAGAAGAATGGGGAGAAAATGGGAGGTGAGGAGAGGAAATCAGAGGGATGAGATGAGAGGACAGAAGAGGGGAGCCATATTGATCACCCTGCTATGTGAGTCCCTCTGTGGTTTTAATGGTGCTAGTTTCACAGCTGGAGCACACCCCATACTGCTTAGAGCAGACACCGTGCCTCTCCCTCTCTCTCTCTCTCTCTCTCTACCAGCTAGCTTCAGGTCAATGCACCCCTACCCTCCAGTCAGTTCAGCTCATTGCATCGTTCCACATGGGCTACTGTAGCTATAGGACTTCAGTGGCACCAGCAGTCATTCTGGACCACCCCGCATCCCCGCTGCTGGCCAGCCTCTGAAGCTAAGCAAGGCTGAGTCCGGTCGATGTCTGGCTGGGAGACCAAATGCCCTGGGTCAATCTCCATCATGGTAGCCAAGTTTTGAATTCATCCTGCAAGGCTGTATCGGCCTCTCGAGCAGAGGTGTTTGCTTGATCTTTAGATGGAAAACCATGGATTAAAGATGGATGGTAATCCCTGTCCAAATGATTAGAATGGCTGACGCAGAATTTCAATATTGTTTTTATGGAAATAAGCATTGTTTCATGCGTAGCCAATGTGTGAGACTCAAAGCTGAACAACAATTACTGGGATGCGTGGTGAAATGATATTTTTCCCATGTAACATATCATTATTTTTGAGTTGTTTGCACCACAGAAGTCCTCATTTCCATGTTAACACACGTATATCAGCAAAATATTTTTAGGTGGGCAAAGCTGAATTCATCTTTATGTTTCCTCTTTACGGTAAAATAATCATCATTAGATGTACTCTAGGTTAATTTCATGCTTTAATATGCTGTATCTGATCATTTAATGTTTGAGTACAATATTCAAACATTATTCAATAACATTAAAAAAGACAGTATTTCATTAATGGCGACAATAAGTCACCATTAATAGTTGCAGTGTCTGAAGGACTTTCTCCCTTGTTTGCTCTGATATAATCAGAAACCTTGAAATTACAAATTTAAAAACTGAGCACCATATACAGCAAAGCCTGGCCATGCTAACTGTGTTATAATGCTTATACCTGTACAGCAGGAATGTAGGCAGAGAGTTGAAAAGGCTTCAAACTTTGGTTTGAATGTGGAAGTGTATTGGGTTTCAAGGACCTCACTGATCTTTGGTGTAGAGACGAAGGTTGCACTCCATGGATCAATTCCATATAGTGACCTTCTATGTTCACATAGAAGATATGCAGGCCTCGTAGGCTCCAGCTCTCTTGGAGGCCTTCTTGGTAGTCCTTGGTAGCGTTCTCTCTTGAAAAACAGATTACCAGGGTGTCCAGAGATTGGTTGATCAGTAGTTGGGACATGAAACTCCGGAGGTAAAGCTCCATGATGACTGAGGTACATTCACATCGAAGACATGTAGGCTTTTCTGTTGAGGAGCTGATTAATGTTTAGATGGGACTGCATTCCTGGGATCAATTCCTCTTGGTGGCAGAGCAATATTCACAGTGAAGTTATCATCTAGGCTTGATAGGCTATGGTTTTCTTGGAGATTGCCTTGCCAGGTTTTGAAGATTTTGATCTGTCTTTAAATGAGAGTCCACATGTCAATAGTTGAACCCTTAGTAACCAAGCCCTATTCTCATACTGCAGCTGGTACTCATCTTGTTAGGCTAGACCTCTTAGCTCACTAGGGTGTCAGGATATTGATTGACTATCTGATGGGAGACCAAGGTTGCACTCTAAGAATCACTTCCACAGTACCCAAGCTGTTACTATAGAAGTAATCATCTAGGCTTGATAGACCGTAGCCGTCTCTTAGGTCATTTTGGAGTCATCTTGTTCGGCTATGGAGAACATATTACTAGAGTGATGGAAGACTGGTTTCTTTTAAGATGGTAGACCAACGCCTCAAAAAGCATAGACCTCAGACGAGGGTTCTCTCTTGGAGATTACTATTACCATATTAGGCTGTTGAGGGGCTGTTACCTTAAAGATGCGAGTCCACGTGTCTTTAGGGTCAAGCCCCCCCGTGGTACAGAAGCTATACTCTATTATTGCTAGAAGTTATCTTGTTAGGATAATGCTCTCTTGAGTTGTGTAGAGCTAAGGCCCTGTGCGATAGACTGACACATAAATTGGAGATCAAGTTTCTCTTGGCAAAGCCCTGCGGTCACCAAGCCATATTCACATAGAAGATGTCATCTAGGTAGACTATTAGTCTACAGCGCTCTTAGAAACCATCTTCCAAGGTTGTTTAGCATTTGATGCTGGTTTTGATGGCCATGGCCCTGGGGTTCAACTTTAATCTCTGCTGGAAACTGTCATGTCAGGCCAAAGGGGCTGGGAAAGCCTGAGGCAGGAGAACATGAACAGTTTATCAACATGCACTTACATTGCCTAGATGCTATTACATAGTTCATGGGTTCTCAACATGGGGCAAAACCCCAGGGTGTTACAAGATGATTTTGGTGGGTAGCAAGATGATTTTAAAGAATGTAAACAACAAAAAAACTTCAAGTATACAGATATACTAGCATATTTATGATCTTTGTGATGAATCACTTTTTCCTTGTTTTAATTATTAATTTTGCAGGCTCTAGGCTTGATCCAATATCAGATCAAATGGAAAGGAAAAAAAAAAACTATCGTGGCTTAGTGTTCATGCTCACTGTTGCTTGTGCTCAACTGTGTCGAGGGTTTGGGGTAAAAAAGGTTGAGATGTAGACCTAGATAGATGCTGCTGGTAATGATGTTGGAAGGCTGGTAAGAGGGGAAAAAAATCCACCTAAAAATGAAGATTAAAATGTAATTAGTTCTAACGTAATATTTAGTTATTAATCATTAGTAATAATTCATGTTTTTCAAAGCATGATCATTTTAATGGAGAAAGTATGACCCATCACTTGTACTGAATGCCATTTCCCCTCTCCAAAATTTTTCACTCTCACTCTGCATGTCCAAAAAAATTCCTAAAACAGACATGCACAGTGAACAAGATAACCAATTACACTGTAATTGTGAAGATTGAATTGTTGTTGTTGTAAAGGCTGGCTGAAAATACTGGGATAGGCACTAGGGCATTACCAGTCATTGATTGGGGTCGGGTGCTACATATAACTAGGGTGCTATAGGGTGCTTTGGTCTGACTTATGGAGCAAAGCAAAAGGATGAAAGGGAATTTGCTGTTGAGGTTTGTTTGACTTCAGTGGAGTTAAGAAGGGAGGCTTACAGGCAGTAGTATAAAACCTATAGTACTTGAGAAGTTTACCCTGCGCTCAAAGTGTTACATTTTAGATTGTTTCTTTTGTTATCTCTCTAAAGGAGAGGACAACAGTATGTGAGTGCGGGGGTGTCATATGGAGCAACACCAAAACCCCAAAAATAGGCAGGAGAAAAAAGGGGATTGAGGGGAGTAAAGCAACATTTATTTGTAGACCCACTAACAGGTGCTGAATGTCCACAGTCCTGTTGGCTTAACCTGTCTTCAAAAACAGCAGTGCAGCACAGTGCACAAAAACGCCAGGGTCCTGCCACAAGTCTTAACAACACATCTCCAGACAGCCACTGATTAACTCTGTCTTGAAAGGTTGTATTTAGTTTGTTGCAACATTAAAAAGTTTCAGAAGCCCCTAGAATAGACATGTAGACCTGTTAGCATCGGTCAGCAGGCTGACCTCTCTCCATTAATGAGATAATCCCTACTATTACCATGCCTGACCTTTCAGTAGTGGTCAGTTAAGGCTGGCAGAAGCCTCCCATGTACAAACGTACAGTCACATAGTCTTTGCACCTAAGAGCGTCTCAAAGGTCAGAGGGCGTGACAGGTTGAGCAGAGTGCGATTCCACTAACTCTCTATTTATTTCTCTCTCTTCTCCTTTTCTTTTCTTTTTATGTTTTTTCTCAGAACCTGCTGGTCAACCATGGATGAAGAGAGGGAAGAAGAGAAGAGGGTAAAACACTTACATGATGGAGGTTTTCACATTGGCACTAAGACTGGCACTTGTTGCATTCCTGTTTCAGCTTGATTTTGGTATATAGGAGCAGAGAGTTGATTTGCTGTTAGCACGCCTTCATGTTTTTTTATATCATGCTATTTAACCGTGGTATCTTCATTTGAAGTTACATTACTATTATGCCACGTAGCTACATTCTGCAGGTAAGTGTAGGAGTAAGTGTATTAAATCCAGGGTCTGAGTCGATACGCTTTCAGTTCAGTCATTTACAGTGTCAACAGAAACTATTTCTTTGACTTGAAATGAAAAGATCCATTTCACCATAGACTGAATGTGAAATTCAGTTCATGTCCAAGCCTTTGCAGTTTTTGTATAGATGAAAAGAAAGGCTAAATTGACAGTGCACCGGCCCTTGTTTGGATCTCTGACTGAAAAAAAGAACTGATAGTTTTATTGCTTTGAGTTTTATGGTTTTGTATTTTTTAACAACACAGGAATAAACTCAGGTAATCCTGGCCATGTCTGATTCATCAGAGCTGTCATTGTTATATGATTTTATTAAACCATTCATATCCTGGTAACCGTCTTATTTGTTTCTTTAGTTAGTCCCCGCTGGACTATTCAGCAGATTCCGTGATCACAGAATCGCAGAAAAATAGTAAAGTCACAGAATTGTGCAGGAAATCGGAAAACATGTTCTGCAGTTGCACATCGCCGACTCTAGATGTCACTGAAGGACGGCTGATCCTTCATTCTCTCCCAGTCAGGGTTAGAGTGCAGTGATACATCTTATCTAAATGTTATTACAGTGTTTCAAGTCCAGTTTTCCTCTCTATTGGCTTAAGAACCCTTGGTGCATACCACAGGCCTAGCTTGGGTGGGAGCAGGGGGTTCACCGCACCCCTCGGCTTTAGCCAAAAACCTATGTAGGCTTACATTTAACATGCAGTGTAATGCATTGTTCCATAATAATAAATACAATGGGGAAACAAGCGTTGTATTATTCTTTTTTGGTTGTTGGTGGTTTAATTTCCCATGATGTGATATTGTGCAAAAATGTCTTCAAAGAAAATACATTTATGCCAGCAGGAAACAAGGCGCCTTCTTGGTAAGACAGTCATTGTGCATAGTGTTGAGAACTCTATGTCTATGCTCATGTGTATGTGGCCAGGAGCTTATTGCCTACTATTATGCATAGTACAAACTTGTTTGTCTGTGTGCTCTGGCAGCTCGTGTGTCCGTAATCGTTTGCTTGTTGCATAATGGGCCACAGCATGGGGGGTCGCTGTCCAATCCAATTATTTCTGTTAGTGTCATTTATGTCTTAGGTGTGGGCAGTTTTAGAAAGACAGAGGGTTATTGGAGAATGTTTGGCTGGCACAATGCCAAATTGTTCCATTGTGTTTTATTAAATGAAATGCACTTTTGATAGGCAAGTGACAAATTCATATTCAATGAAGCCAGTGCCTCAATAATGGTAAGTTAACCTTGATTGTACACGTTCCTCATGCCGTTTCTCAAATACTACATTCCCATATTTGTGACTGTATCTTATGACACTTTGTATTGTGGTTATGGAGTGGTTTAATTTACTTGAATTTGTTTTTTTGTCTTTGATTTACTCAAATGCTGTTGATGAGCTAACATGAATTACATTTTTATGACAGCTTATAGGCCTATTATATCTTTGCTGAAATTATTCAATCGCTCCATTTCTGTTTTACTTTGTTTTAAAAAGCCACCAACTATTGCAGAAAACCTCTTTTTCAACTGCAAATTTATGATATATATATATATATACATGTTTTTTTTGGCAAAGCTGGGTGGACAGTTTAGTGGCAGTTGTGTGAATTTTACAGCCAGCAATACCCAGCAAAATCAGTGTGCCCAGGTGTGCCATAACATACTTGCACTTGTTACTGTGTGGGGACCCACAGGAAATTGACCCATGTTAGGTTTCAACCCATAGTTTAATAAAAAACTGAGAAACTTTCCATCAAATACTTTAGGGAAAATAAACTGTTTTTGCTGCGTGATATTCTTCCAAATCACGTATATAGTTTCCAGTATTGATAAGCTAGTTATTTAAAATAATTATACCACATTTAACAAGTTTGACTCAAATCTCCCCATTTTCTCTGCTGCAGGTAATTCCTTGTGAGTTGTAGTTTTAAATTCTTCAGTGAGGCTGTGCTAATTGGCTTGAAGCACGGAGACAGACAGGTTGGCAACGCTCCGCTGCTATGCGCCTCAGCGTCGAGATCCTACACACAAATACACACGCGCGCACACACACACTTGGGCACTAGCGGCCAATCTTAATAAAAGAAATGACACGGCGGGGGGAGGAGGATGCGGTCACGCAGATGTTGCTACGGTAACAGCGGTGAGCGAGGGATGGGAGCTGGAAGGCAGCAGGTTAGAAGCGAGCGAGAAGTGGAGAAGACGACGTTCGGCGCATTCAAATGCATATTCCCTCTCTCCCTGTTGATCCCGTGTCATACCCAATTACCACTGCAGCGAGGGAAGGAGGGAGCCGGAGAACGAGGGGAGAAGGGAGGTGTGTGTGTGTGTGTGTGTGTGTGTGTGGGGGGGGTGATACAGAGAGAGAGCAGTATTCTGGTGCTCGGTCCAACCTTTCAGAGAGATACTGAACATGCGTGTGCAGAGATAAACACCCACGCCTGTCACTGCACCTTTAGAAGGGGGGAGGTTGTGGCGAACATCTTTCTTTTTTATCTTCAGCTTCAAACGAATGTGTAAGACAGGTGAATATTTCTGTGTGTGTGTGTATGTGAGTATTTCTCTGTGGAACGTAAGACTATGTGGAATGTGAACGAACTAGAGAGAATCAATAGCTCTGCACACACATCCGTGCTTGTACTATATAATATTGATACATTGACAAGAAGTTTCACATTCTGTGTGTATGTGTGAGTGTGTGAGTGTGTGTGTGCATTGTACAGCAGGAATGTCTGTGTTGGTTGTTGATTTTGCTGATCACTGTATCCAAATGAACGTGAGAAAATGTCTGATTTGATGTGCTTTCTATTTCAGGCCTCAAGCCAATAGAAACTAGAAGATTTTAAAGTGTGTGTGTCGACCACAGAACTTGAAAGGATAGAACGGTCATTCCCATTCAAATCAACGTTCCTGGATAGTCGGAACAGCAGCCATTATTATGTGTTCCATTGGGCTAGCTTCCATATAAACCGACTTACGGGAAGTTGCTGAGGAAAGGGGTTTTGCAGCAAGGACCAAGCAGTGGAAAACTGGCATTGCAGCTGAATGAAGTTGTCACTCATGCCACCACTAGGTGGAGCTCTGTTACCAGCTACTGCTGTCTTTTGTAGGTCAAAAGTTTTGACATCTGTGCAGTTAGTGGAAGTGGTTATAGTTGAGTTTCTGTTTCAGCCAATGTCCGTTAGCTGTTTGTTAGCCAACGCTAAGTATTCTTCTCCACTGAAGTAGGCTAAGCTACGTTAGTTTATAACATTTAAGTGGTTATATTAAGTTAAAGGTACCTGTTTGATGATGCTTGCCAGCTAGGTTTGCTAACATGCTAATGTTGACTAGAAGAGCTAGCGAGAGAAGAACAATGTTTGATAAAGCTGTGTTGAACTTGTTGAACAGCAGCTTTCGGTTGAGTTTTGACAGTTTGTTAACAGACTCATCTGCACAGTTCTCAAGCAAGTGTGACACACTTTACAGCCTTAATGCCCAGAATTGCATTGTCAAAATTCCATAGTCGCTATTTTATGCTGTACTAGCAAAATTACCATCTCAAACAGTGGATGGACTGTTCTATCCATTCAAGTTCTGTGGTGTAGACTTCTGACATCAACTGTATGGAAATTCTTCCATCCAAAAAAATACAATGGGCAGTGATCTGTCTGCATGTTCAATTCAAAGTGGGTCTCATGCAGTTCATGTGAAGGCCCATGTAAAATGTGAGTTGCGTCCACCCACACACACACACACACACACACACACACACTTATACACCGCAGCCTCAAGGGAAATCAATGAGTCTTTCTGTTATCACTCCCCTCCATCAGATTATCAGAAACACTGACATCTATTAGCCTGACCCTCCATCTGCTCAACACACGTGTGCGTGTGTGTGTGTGTGTGTGCGTGCGCGCAGCGCTCTGCAGAGGCCTCCCTCGATCACTACGTTGCGCCTCTGATTAAAGACTTCCACCTCTCTAATGCCATTAGAGCGATGAGAAAAAGAGAGGTGGTTGAGGGGATGAGAGAGAGAGAGAGGACAGAGGGAATGGCCCGCTTAACCTCTGCTGTCTGAAGAGGCGAGCGAACGTGCAGAGAGAGAGAGAGAACGATTTAATCCCTCTGTAGTAGCCGGGATTAGACCTCCGATTTATCACTGCCGCGCTCTTTTTCTCCGGGCCTCGCTGTCATTTTCTCTCCTCTCTCATCCCTTTCTTCATCCTCTCTCTCTCTCTCTCTCTCTCTCTCTCTCTCTCTCTCTCTCTCTCTCTCTCTCTCTCTCTCTCTCTCTCTCGGTAATGCGTCTGGTACTGTGAGTGGCTTAATGCTGTATAATGTGGAGACTTCTCTTTATCTGCCTATTGTCATTACTCTTTCTTATGGAGAAAGGGCTCTTACAATGAAGGTTCGGCGGAGCTGAAATGACATTGGGGTGCAATTCAAGGGGTGCAATTCAAGGTGTGTGTGTGTGTGTGTGTTGGCAGTGGGGATTGCACCTACCTTGTTATAACTAATAAATTCCCTATCCCTTGTTTCAGTAAAAATGTGACATTTTCATATAAATAAATGTCCATTCTGCTTCTCTCCATCTCATTGCTTTAAAACAACAGTGATCCAACCTATATCCAGTTCATGAAAGCTTTTCCATTTGCTGTTCTGAACACTTGGTGTCTGGTAGCTCTTTCATGGGAAAAATCCTCTGGCGCAGAGGAAGTGATGCGTTTTATGTTTCTGGTTTGTTTGGAATAAACAGTAGAAGAAGAACTGGGTAGTTAGCATGAGCAGTGATAGCCACCATGGATGAACAAAGAGAAGAGAAACTCAAACTGCGTCAACAGCAAATCCAAATCTACCTGTAATTGTAGCGCCCCCCTTGGGCGGTGTCATTTTGAAAACGCTGTAAGTGGTGAAACGCATAATTCCCCCAAGGTTTGGCAAAACTCGCGGTGTCTGAGATGACGCGCGTGACGGACAGACAAGCGAGCGGAGACCAACCCTTAGTCCGCCGTCCTTGTTAAATTTTAAACTGAATACCACTGACTACCACTCACCCACTGTCAAAATGTTGGCTCTCTCAGCCACTGTCAGGCGCTTCGGATTAAATGGCATCCACCTTGTTAGGAAAAAAAATTCTGACTTGCTGTCTCCTTATTAAATGTAGATTTTTTTAGGTAGAAAGTGAAGGGGGAATGACAAATATCCAGTCCACCGTCCCTCTTGTTAAAAAACGGACAAATCCCCTTCTGGCGAACATTGCTGGGTTAAGGGCGATTCCCACCAGGCCTACATGTAGTATAACAGGGCGGCATATGCACTGACAGCACTGTAAGATGCTTTGTATTAAGTGTGGTATTACCACCGACAGTATCACAGTTGTTAATTCAAAAGGGAACTCATCCTGATTTAACTTAAAGCTGCAATATGCAACTTTTCTAGTATGTATTCTACATTATCAGTCTGTGTGTTCATACCTTCAGCTCTGTTTGCCTGAAACTGGCTTTTCAATTATGTTTCAGAACGTTTTGGGGGTGTGTACCATTCGCTTTGTGCATGTCTAGCAGTGAGCTGGTTGTGGCTATCAAGGTGAGGCTAGTGGCCACAGCAGGGAAGTCACAGCAACAACAACACGGAGGAAAGCAGGAAGAAAAAAAGAACAGCAAAACGAAACGCTCAAATACATGATGAAGATCTGGGTTGCTTTTTTTTATTGCAGACTGGTTGTATTCTCTGCTTCTTCAACACCTGTGGAGGCTTTATGGAAGGTTACCTCAGCCTCAAAAATGAAAAAGTGATGTATTTCAATTTCTGCTTCTGTATTTAGGTGCTTTCACACTTTTTCATGGCTAAAACGGACCATTGCATGTGCTGCTGCCGTGTTGCAACCGTCCGTATTTATCTCATCAAATATGAACACGAACCTCTGTATCATCAGCTTCTACAAAAACATGATTCCAAAGGGCCAACTTTGAGGGAATTGAGAAGAAAAGTACTCAATGATCACGACTGCAGAAAACCGTTGCCTCCAGTTCTACTATAACGATCCCTGGTGTGTGTGTGTGTGTGTGTACACATGTGTGTGCACATGTATCAGTATGATCAAATAAGACAAAGATAATCTTATGAGGCGGTGAGGAAAGGTGATGATGATTGTAGGAAACAAGCGGCGGGTCCAGTTCTCCCATAATGACCCGTATACACCTTGTTATAGAGCAACCTGGCTTTTGCTTCTAGTTGCATCATGTCATTATATATGTGTGTGTGTGTGTGTGTGTGTGCGAGAGAGAGTGATTCAACAGCTTGTTAAAAAAGAAAAGAGGAGAAGATTGTTGGTGGAGGCTCATATTGTCTGCTGCCGCACGCGGCCTAGCAGGTTGTTCTGTCCGGTCATGTTGTTCTACATGGTCATTAACAGCGGAGATGCAACTGCAACACAGACGCCGGTTTGTTCCGTCTTGCTTAAGAGAAATCACACTTTATATAGATGATGTTTTTTTCCCCGGGCGAGTCACATCGTTAGTGGGGTTGGTTTCATGTGTGTGGGGATGCTGGGTTGAAGACTCGCATTGGCTGCGTTAACATGGGGAGGATTTTATCAATACCAATGAACTCCTTCGGATTGGAGACTCCAAATAAACAAATTTTCATGAACGCTGAATGAAGTCATCTCATCATGTCTGTGATTATATGCGCTTAAATTATTAGAGTTATAACAGTTTGGGATTTTTCATTAGTTTTTATTTAGTGTGAGTTTTAGTATTTTGGTAGGGGTGGCATTCTTTAAATGTATAACTATCTTGTGTAATACAAACAATAAATATTACATTATTTTTAAAATGTATTTACAGTCATTTTTCAATACATCCTAATGATGCATTTCAATACTTTACATCCTAATCTAATGTTTCACAATTCTCTATTCATGTATTAAAAAAGGTATGTGTGTAACCACAGCCAATATTCTGAGCCTTTTGACCATCGAGGTGTCTAACGATTCTTAAAGAGTAACTAAACCCCAAAACCAAATCTGCTATTGGCTGGTCTTTGTGCCAGGTGACATCACCACCTGTTGTACTCCATAGAAGATGACATCACCTGGCACCAAAGATCAGCCAATAGCAGATGGCCAGTTCAGTACCTTACTTTTCACCATTAGATGTCAGGCTTCACCACAGATTTGGGTTTGGGGTTTAGTTATTCTTTAAGGGTTTCCAATCACTAGCAGACTAGTTCTGTTTTGTACCAGCTTAGACTTTCCTGCAAACTCACTGTCGTCACTAAGTGGACAGAGATGGGCAGAATGTATATCATATATTCAAACCAAAGAAAGCAGTTGGTTTAAGATGCGTCTAAGTGGCCATTAGCTGCTGATATTCTCCTATTAAACTGATTATGAAAGGTTTCATACCTGAATGAGTTTTCACTGGGAATGGGCTAGTATTTTCCGTTGAAGGTGGTGCTTTTATTGTTAATCTGATTATTAATGGAATATTAAGCTCCAGGTAAGCCAGCTACAGACCAGTCAACACTCAACAGGCTACTGGACTCCACTCAGGAGGCTTATGCCAGGAAAAGACTCGTGAAGAAACCCTGATAAGGAAGACAAACAGGTGCTAAGTGTAGCATTTGGTGTTGTGACTACATTTCCCATAAACCCTATTGTTTCCTGCCACAAACAGCATGCTGCCTCTTGTCCCGCCTCCTCTTCCCTGGCGTTGATCTGTTTGTTTTGAAGAACAAGAAGACGGTAAGGCCCGGATCTACTAAAGGTTTGCGCCACCGCAAATCGCATTGCGGGTGCTAAAACCTTGTTTTCTGATCTAAGACAGCGCACAGGGGATTTGCGCCTGAAATCATGGGTTGATCTGTGTGCGCTGTTTTTTGCGGTTTGGTCTAATTGCATATGCATTTGTGGGTGTTCCAAGGCTGAGGCGCAAAATAAAGGGAGGGATTTATGGAAATTGGCAGTGGACGTGATTTATCAAGAGGCGGTGGCCGTTAACACCTGCTGATTGCGCACGGAATTTAAGACCTAGAAAAAGCATGTCTTATCATGCATAGGATAGCTCTGCTGAAACTGTCTCTGGAACTGGCTCTAAGATCAAAGTGACAGTCATCTACACAGCATAACATGCAGTCATTAGATCGCAGGGTTTAAACGAGTATGCTGAAAAAGTACAATTTAAGCCTCATTGGCAGAGTGGCAGAATACGCACTCAACATGCAGACTATTACCTAAATATACAAAAAAGAAAAGTTGCACGCTCTTCTCTGGATTTGCTGACTGGATTTGCTATTATGAGCCAATGTCTCCGCGACATTGCCTTGATGAAAACAATACAACATGTGTGCGTAATAACTGTCACGACAGTGGAGAGGTGTGCGCATGGCTTCTCCAGCTATATGTAACCATACCTTCACCATCTCCATCCCTTCCACACCTGCACCTGCGTCTCAGTCAGGCTCTCCTGCACTTGCTCCTCCAAGGGAGTTAAGGCTCCTCTTTGGCTTTATTTATGGTCAGCATTTTGGCTCACCTCCTCATATCATACCAGCGCTTTTTACCTCCACTAAATCGCGCTTGTGGTGCCCAACTGCATTCACTTTATGTCGTTCCAGAGTGACTATTTACGCGCGGGTAAAACTCTTCTCTGCAGCTCTTTGGTGTTTTCTCTGACACCAACACTTCCAGCTCCACTGGAGAGACATTTGCGCTTCTTTTGCCCATCATTACGTTGCCGCTAATGGGCTATTGTGTGTGTGTATTAGCGCAGTCGCAATTCTAATTAATTATCTGCGCCTCCGCTCATTTGCGTGCCCTACTTTAGTAAATACCTTGCGCTGGCGGTGCCAATTCCACCCGAAATTGCTTTTGCGCTGCGCCAGGAATTGCGACATGTTAGTAGATCCGGGTCTAAGAGCCTTGATAACCGCCAATCAGACCAGGTAAGCTAACATGAAGATGAAACCATGAAGTTATGGAAGTTGCGTATTACTGCCCAGTCAAGCAGTTCTTGTTTTGTGCCATAAAGCAAGAGCTAATGAGTTGTTAATGTTCAAATGCAGCACCTTTAATAAGTCTGGGAAATCCTGTGTGTGATTGTTTTATGTGATCGGGACAACCCTGCTCGTACATCGCATGATAATCTAGTGGGTAACCGGGTCAAATTTAACAAGAGGATAGTGAAATGTTGTCTCTCCTCACCTGCACCCTTAAAAATCTATTATTAACAAGGAGCCAGACAAACATATATTTTTTTGTTACCAACCAGTCTCATACTCCCTCAAACTGCCCCCTGGACATGTCATTATTTACCCAATTATGACAAGACTGCGTTTTTTTTTATGCCGCTATATCCACAGCTTTCTAAGCGAGCCCTATTTAATGATGTATGACAGAGTGTCTGGTTCGCCTTCTCCTTATGCTCCCCCGATTGGCAGACAACCTCTTGACGCAACACCATGAGGAAAAACACTTCCGCTCCTCTGTCTCATTCTAATCTAATATTTCTCAATTCCTATTTTTTATACCCATTCGCCTCCTTTCCAACAAATTCCTGCCTTGCTCCTAGTCTGTGTGTGTGCAGGTGTGTGTGTGTGTGTGTCCACTGTGTGCAGGGAGAGTCTGTGCATGTGGGTGTGATTCGTAAGGTGGAGGTGAAAGGAAGGCCTATGTGTGAATGTATGTGTGCGTGGGTGGGAGAGATGAGGGCTTGTCTCTCTCTGTGTGTGTGTGTGTGTGTGTGTGTGTGTGTGCGTGAGTGCAGTATACCTTGTATGAGTTCCTCCCTTAACACTTTCACAATGGAGAAAGCCTTACATAACGCACCCGCCTAAATATGGCTAAATATTTCAGATTCTGCCTTGATCTAGTCGAACAGTTAATTATGTCAGCGGTTAGTTTGTTAAAGTCCCATCGCAGACTAATGTTTGAAATTAGTTTTGTGGAAGAAACCCTCTGGGAAGAGCTGCCGTGCGATTTCCACCCTGGCCTTCTAAATTTGTGTGGGCTGGCTTAATTGGGGCTAAGTCTTATCAAAAGCTTGTAGTATTTTTCTACCCTAACTAGAGGTTGCCATGGCAACGTGCCAGTAGGTAACGGTGGTCTAAAAACCAATTGGAGAAATAGGAAAACATCTTTCAAGCTGTAGACACCAGGCCGACTTCCAAAACCAGCTAATGAGCATCCTAGTTTTGGATTTCCGTCTTGATTGTCAAACCTGTGATAAACAGGAATAACTATGAAATCATAAAGACAGTTTGAAACTTGCCACTGGTAAATACCTCTGGCATTGTTGCTGCTGCTGTAAAACCACACACAACATCTGAATATCGTTAGTTGCAGCAGAATTGTCATGTGACCAATCGTCAAAATAATATGCAGACAGAGAATTTTAGATTAACTTCATTGTGCAATCGCCATATGCTTTAAAGGAATTGCATTAGAAGCTTGTTATTGACATTTATGCTATATCACAAAATTTCATAATTAACTCAAAGATGTCAAAATCAGCGTTTTGCACACAACACAGCCTTTGTAGCAACTGATAGCAAGAATATATCAGTTGCCCATAATACACGTTTGGTAAGAACAAAGTGACTGAAGCAAAACTAACTGGACTCTTCTTTCTCTCGTCGGATGTGCTGGAAGGGGAGGATCACCATGGTAAAACAGCTCATTTCTACCTCCAACCCACGTTCAAGGAATGCAATTTTCTCTTGGAGAACTTTATTCAGTCAGCAGTAAAGAAATATATTGGTTTTTGACTCTTCAGAGGCTCAGATTTTCCAAACAACATATTGCACTTCATGGTGAGATCTTGGGGCACATATCAGATCTCAAGGCAAGCAACTTCACTGCACCGCTTTGAAAGTCTAAGCAATAATGGTACCAAGTTCCCTCTCTGTGTATTCTGTGTATTCTGTGTATCTGCACACTGGCTTGACCCATGGCCAATATGGAGTTTTTATTAATTGTGTATGGAAGAGACCTGTCTCCACCAGGGCCAACCAGGGATACAACAGATTAACACGAGAGTCCAAACTATTCAGGCTGCCTGCTTTTTCCATGAAACAGACTTACCAGGTGCATTCAGGGAAATCTGTGATCCCCTGCTGATTTGACCCATTAGATCCACGTCCATCATGAAGGAAAGACAGGTTAGAGAAAGATTTGGGAATTTTGCCTAAAAGGGTGGAAATCGATATCAGAAAGGTGTTTTCTAGTAGTTTGCACACTCAGCATATACATCCCAGCACAATAATCATCTTTGGTGTCAGCAAAAGCACAAAAACAATAACACTAATGGTGTTACAGGAAAACTCTCCACTAAAACCCTTGAAAACAGCTATCGGTGGGTGGGTCCATTTTGATGTTTGGTGTATTTTACTTCTTCCCGTGGATAACTGGACAAACGGAGAGAACATGACATCACATCCAGATATTTTCAACTGTTACAATGGAGTTTGATAGCAGAAAATGTTTCAGGATCTAAAACATCAGCAGTAAACGTCAGGTTTTGATGTCAGTTCCTCAGAATCAAAGAGCGAGGGCTTGTTTCTGGAGCCGCCATTTTGCACCAAGAGACGTTCAGCAATCACACAGGGAGAAATCCATCGTAGAAGAGGAGAGAGACCAATTTCTCCACTGACAGTAGCCTCAATAGACCAGAATGCAATGCAGACACAAGACATGATGGGTTTTGAGTAAGGGGCGCGTGGCTGGGATCATAGATACACCCCAACATTCAGTCGCTATTGCTCTCTACCTGAATGATCACACTTTCACGCTATTTATACACCCATATGCCCCCCTTTGATTCAATGCAACAAGTTCACACCCCTTCTCTGGGGGTTGACGAAAGGCATTCTGGGAAACGTAGGAAAATCACATACTGAGGGAGAAGTAGACGAGGCAGGTTGAGGGAAAGTGACTACTAAAGAAAAGTCAATTCCAGCACTTAATCACAAAATAGCACCTGGAATGTATTGAACATCACAGATTGTTATCTGATATTTAACAGTGTAGGAGGATCTGAGGGGGGATTTGTACTTTAAAAGGAAAATTGAAGAACACAGTCCAACGCTGGATGCATGCAGACATGGTGAGATCCTGTGGCAACGATAGATGGCAGCCTTGCCTTCAGAGTTTACAGCTGCCACACACACACACACACACACACAAACACAAACACACACACTCATGCCGTGACTTATAATGCTCCCTGAGCTATGTTTCTTTCATAAGGCCACGCTTATTTATTTATTACACACCTGAAACTTTCAGACTTCAAAGGTCAAAATAAACAGTTGAAATGAACGGACGTGGGCAGAGAGGAGAGAGAGCGTGTTTTGAGAGGAATTAAAGGAGTTTTCTCTTTCAGATGAAAAATGCATCCAAGGCTGGCAGACAGAAGCTCTCATCAGCCCTAACCTAACAGACACATGCACATACAGCCGCGACCTGCAGGCAGCAGGCGGACGATTAATCACACAAGGTTAAATACCACAAAGAAATAACTGAGAATCAAACCTTGACTTTCAGTTTGGAATTAATCCATTTAGAATTTTGCATGTTTTATCAGGGATGCATTGTTTCAGGGTTTTTGGTTGGGTTTTATTTGGACGTGCAGCTCCCTGGTCGTATCGGATGGCGGTTCGTGTTGTCCCGCTTCGTCTCGAGCTGCGCTGTGCGATCGGATCACATCCCCGATTACTGATCCGCCGCTCCTTCCTGTGCGCTCGTTTTTATGTCGACCGGACAGGCGGTGAAACGTCGCCGGGAGCTGCCAGCGACCCGAGGGAGAGGAGGAGGGA
The DNA here is from genome assembly GCF_048128805.1 of Centroberyx gerrardi. Lineage (NCBI taxonomy): Eukaryota > Metazoa > Chordata > Actinopteri > Beryciformes > Berycidae > Centroberyx > Centroberyx gerrardi. Next base: position 25,928,773 of record NC_136010.1, on the reverse strand, counting down.
GGAGGTGGTGGAAGAGGAAGAGAGGAGAGGAGAGGGGATAAGGGGAGAGGAGGCGAGGAGCAGAGAGGAAACTAGAGATGAGGGGAAAGGAGAGGAAGTGAGAAGAGATGAGAGTAAAGGAGAGGTGAGGAGGAGAGAAGGTAGGAGGAGGAGGGCGGGAAAAATGGATGAGGAGGCGACAGGAAAGGAAGGAAGGAGAGGAGAAGAGAAGAGAGCACAGGAGGGGAAAGGGGAGAAGAGGGGAAAGTGAGGTGAAGGAGAGGTGAAGAGGTGACAGGAGAGGAGAAAGAGATAACAGAGGAGAGGAAGGAGAAATGGAGGGAATCGGAAAAGAAGAGAAAAAAGGGAGAAGTGAGGAGTGGAGAGGAAGGCAGGAGAGCGACGGAAAGGGGAGAGCAGAGGAAGAGGAGGTGTAGAGAGGAGGAAAGGAGATGTAGAAGAGGAGGAAAGGCGGTGCAGAGGAGAGGAAAGGAGGTGTAGATGAGAGGAAATGAAGTAGAGGATAGGAGGTGGAGAGGAAAGGAATGGAGATGTACAGGAGAGGAAAGGAGGTGTAGAGGAAAGGAAAGGATTTGTAGAAGAGGAGGAAAGGAGGTGCAGAGGAAAGGAAAAGAGGTGCAGAAGAGACGAAAGGAGGTGTAGATGAGAGGAGGTGCAGATTAGAGAAAAGGAGGTGCAGAAGAGAGGAAAGGAGGTGCAGAGGAGAAGAAATTAGATGTAGAGGAGAGGAAAGGAGGTATAGAGGAAAGGAGGTGCAGAAGAGAGGAAAATAAGTGTAGAAGAGGAAAGGAGGTATAGAGGAAAAGAAAGAAGGTGTAGAGGAAAGGAAAGGAGGTGCAGAGGAAAGGAAAGGAGGTATAGAGGGAAGGAAAGGAGGTATAGAGGAAAGGAGGTGCAGAAGAGAGGAAAATAAGTGTAGAAGAGGAAAGGAGGTATAGAGGAAAAGAAAGAAGGTGTAGAGGAAAGGAAAGGAGGTGCAGAGGAAAGGAAAGGAGGTATAGAGGAAAAGAAAGAAGGTGTAGAGGAAAGGAAAGGAGGTGCAGAGGAAAGGAAAGGAGGTATAGAGGAAAAGAAAGAAGGTGTAGAGGAAAGGAAAGGAGGTGCAGAGGAAAGGAAAGGAGGTATAGAGGGAAGGAAAGGAGGTATAGAGGAAAGGAGGTGCAGAAGAGAGGAAAATAAGTGTAGAAGAGGAAAGGAGGTATAGAGGAAAAGAAAGAAGGTGTAGAGGAAAGGAAAGGAGGTGCAGAGGAAAGGAAAGGAGGTATAGAGGAAAAGAAAGAAGGTGTAGAGGAAAGGAAAGGAGGTGCAGGGGAAAGGAAAGGAGGTATAGAGGAAAGGAGTTGCAGAGGAAAGGAAAGGAGGTATAGAGGAAAGGAGGTGCAGAGGAAAGGAAAGGAGGTATGGAGGAAAGGAGTTGCAGAGGAAAGGAAAGGAGGTATAGAGGAAAGGAGGTGCAGAGGAAAGGAAAGGAGGTATAGAGGAAAGGAGTTGCAGAGGAAAGGAAAGGAGGTGCAGAGGAAAGGAAAGGAGGTATAGAGGAAAGTAGTTGCAGAGGAAAGGAAAGGAGGTATAGAGGAAAGGAGGTGCAGAGGAAAGGAAAGGAGGTATAGAGGAAAGGAGGTGCAGAGGAAAGGAAAGGAGGTATAGAGGAAAGGAGGTGCAGAGGAAAGGAAAGGAGGTGCAGAGGAAAGGAAAGGAGGTATAGAGGAAAGGAGTTGCAGAGGAAAGGAAAGGAGGTATAGAGGAAAGGAGGTGCAGAGGAAAGGAAAGGAGGTGCAGAGGAAAGGAGGTGCAGAGGAAAGGAAAGGAGGTATAGAGGAAAGGAGGTGCAGAGGAAAGGAAAGGAGGTATAGAGGAAAGGAGGTGCAGAGGAAAGGAAAGGAGGTGCAGAGGAAAGGAAAGGAGGTATGGAGGAAAGGAGTTGCAGAGGAAAGGAAAGGAGGTATAGAGGAAAGGAGGTGCAGAGGAAAGGAAAGGAGGTATAGAGGAAAGGAGGTGCAGAGCAGATGCCAGCACTACAGCAGCGCTCCATTAATCTGTGTCTGTCATGCTCCGCATATGAAACACCAAGTGATGACCGCTGTGATTCACTACCGCTGGCTACAGCCCAGCCACTGGCCACCGTGTGTGTGTGTGTGTGTGTGTGAGAGTGTGTGTGTGTGTGTGTGAGAGTGTGCGCGCGTACGTGTGTGTTGGATCAGTGGGCGGTGGGGGTTGGTTGTGTGTAGATGCGCTTGTGTGTGTATGAGAGCACGACTGAGCGATGAGAGGGAGTGTGTTCGATAGAAAGATAGAGAGTGTGTGTGTGTGTGTGTGTGTGTGTGTGTGTGTGAGAGTGTCCGTCCAGTGCAGAGGGCTCCTTTTAACAGCAGATTTGCTCTGACATGATTCATGACGACCTGCCTCCGAGGGGGGTACAAGGGACACACACACACACACACACACACACACACACACACACACACACACTTTAAATGCCTGCTTTCTTGGAATCCACTGAGTTAGATTAGAATTTTACATAAAATTCAAACAGGGGTCCAACGTTGCTCAAGGAAACATTATGTGTCCATGCACGCACACACACACACACACACACACACACACAGACACACTTGTAAAACATCTTATCCTCACTTTCTCCCCTTGAAATAAAACATGGTGAAAGTAATGGGCAGGTGTGTTTGAGGTGTGTATGTGTCCATCTGTCTGCATGGCTTTGTATGTGTGTATAGATATATGTGCATGTATATACATTTATACATGTTACATTCCAGCGTCCCCGCATACAGGTTCACACACACACACACACACACAATACACACATGGACGGAAAATGTGTGTATTGAGGGAGAAACACGGCGCTGTCATCTCCCATCCACATCTACAGCGGTGGACCCCAAGCCACCCAGCCAAGTAGCCGCTAATGGAGGCTTGATTGACAGGTAGGGACACGCAGACCGTCCCTGTGACTCACTCTTGCCAAGCCATTTTCATGACAGGCTGGAGGATGTGTGTGTGCGTGTGTGTGTGTGTGTGTGTGTGTGGAAGAACCTTTGTCTAATGGAGTCAGTGGGAGATAGATGGCAGCAGGTAGAGAAGAGAAAACAGGGGAATAAGATGAGAACATCAGTGGAAGGAAAGAGTTTACAGTGTATCTGCAGGTTTCAGAAAGCTTTTTATGGCTACTTGGAATTTAAAGCAATAATCCACAAAATTGTCATATTAATAAATGTCCGTTCTGCTCTTCTCTATCTGATTGCTATAACACAATAGTGATCCAACCTATATCCAGTTCATGAAAGCTTTTCCTTTGTCTGTTCTACACACCTGGTGTCTGGTAGCTCTTTCCTGGGAAAAATCCTCTGCCGCACAGGAAGTGATGCGTTTTACGTTTCTGGTTTGTTTGGAATCAACAGAAGAGAAGAACTGGGTAGTTAGCATGAGCAGTGATAGCCACCATGGCTGAACAGACAAAGAGAAGAGAAACCCTAACCCCCAAACTGCATCAACAGAAAATCCAAGGAGAAAGACGTCACAGCACTGGACACACTTTTTGATTGACGTGATTGAAGTGAGCTTAGCACCAAAGATGGAGACAAAATAAAATAAAAACAAGAAACTCACTGATTACCACTTTAAGGGCCCATACGTCTACTCACTACCACAAAGTGACCATAATATATCTGCAGAGGGTTGATAGGGTTGTTGATCAATACCAGTGACTTAACCATTACTTCACCAGGTGCTGAGAGTTCTGCCTTTCAAAACTGTACTTCCCACATCCTCCACCTACTCAGCAATGGAGGACGGTGCTACAAGCGAGCGACCAGCATCACAACACATGTCAGCTCTGAAGGCTGAAAAGTCTCGTTCTGAAGCCAAAAAAGCAAATGCCAACGCATTATTATTATTCCAGTATTTAGCATGGTGATATATCACCTCTTCACTAGACATTTCTGTTGGATCTCCAATTAACCAATTAACTAGTTTAGCCTTCTCCTTTACATTGGGAAAATGTAGACCACCGTAGCTTAAGTGGATCAGAGGGGGCTGGGGTCTGTAGCAGAGACTTGTGTAGGACTTTGTAAGACTTCTTTTGAAAGAAAGAGAGGTGGAAGGCAAAGGTCCCAGGCTGGATTCAAACCCACAATGTCACAGTAACATGGTTTGTGCCTTAGCCAACTGAGCCACTAGGACACCCCGAGAAGACCAGTTCTTTCAATGTCATAATTCCTTTTGATCGCCGATAGAGGGCGGTAAAGTCTATAGAGTATTTAAGGCCCCTTTAACAATCAAAATAATGAAGCATAAAGGTAAGGTAAATAAAGGCAAAACTAGTCTATTTCTGATTGAACATGCCTGGATTACAGCTACCTGGATGGTCCAGGTAGGTGTAGTTTTGGACATGGAAGTATTTATTTTATCTTTGTGTTTTCTTCAGACAGATAGCTACATCAAGTACATTTGAAGGAATAATCCACTGTTTAAGTAACCCAAGTATCTACCCACACCACTCTATCAGTGCAGTGTGTGTGTGTGTTGTGCATTTGTCTGCTTATGTGTGTGCATGCCCATCCATCAGTGTGTGTGTGTGTGTGTGTCTGTGTGTGTGCACGTGCATGTGTTGCCTGGTGTGATGTGACCGACCACAGCTAGCAGCTCCAGCTTTGAAGAGCGGACTAATAATGCGTCCTCTTGTTTGGGCCTCGCAGCTGCTGTTGTGTTTGTCTTGGCAGCCATCAGAGAATAAGGACGGACGCAGAGCCGCCAGGTCTTCAGTGTCACGTGGTGTGTGTGTGTGTGTGTGTGTGTGTGTGTGTGTGTGTGTGTTTTTTAAACCTGCCTTCTGACTTGCCAATCGCTGCGTGGTCGGTGATGGTGACGGGGTCAGATAAAGGTTACGGCGGCCATGCTGAGGTTCCGAATCTGGACTTTTTCTGCAGATGGAGAGAAAGGAAAAGAAAGCCAAATTAACAGAAAGCCAAAGATGCAGTCAATTTACAACTGTTTTTAAATGTAAAATGTTTTAAAATTTTAAGCAGTTTTAGAATCGAAATAGTGTTAAGACCCATATTTCTAGCAATAAAGACAGATTTCTCTTCCTACTCTTCACACACTTCGATCAAACCATTCTCACTGCTGAATTTCATAAGATCTCTCTCTCTCGCTCTCTCTCTCTCTCTCCCTCCCTCCCTCTCCCTCCCTCTCCAGCCTTCTCCTACACTAAGATGAGGGTCACTCTAGCGTAAATGAGAGCATTGTTCCAGAAGGGGAAGGCTGGCTCTGCAGAGAGGATTATCTGTTGGTGTTGAGCTGTAGGATTCGGTTCCTTCTGGCACATGAGCCGGTCAGCGAGCTGCATCACTAAGCTTGTTATTATTATTTGGAGAGAAGGAGGGCGAGATGTGAAGAAAAAAAGAAGAGGAAAGAGGGGAAGGAGGAAGATATGATGAGAAACGGAGGGTAGGGGGAGAGAGAGAAAGGTCAGGAAGGGAGAAAGAAATCAAAAAAATGGAAGAGAGTGTTGAAAGAGAGAGCTGTCTGTTGAGAGACGGTAAGCAACAGTCAGACATGCGTGGATAGCTCCAAGTGCGGGCCAAATTTTCAGTGATTTACTGTAGTTGGGGAAGGAAGGACAAAGATGAGTAACACCAGAAGGATAGAAAATCACCGCATCTGCAAAAACCGGCGTCGGACGCGAGTTTTAATGGGGAAGGGGGAAAAAAATGCTTAGATCTGCTTTTTCCATGAGCAAAACCGGGCTGGGAAACCTGAGGAAAAAGCTCAGTTATCTCCTCACGAGTACCAGACAGCCACAGATACACACACACACACACACACACACACACACACACACACACACACACACAGTCGGGCAAACGAGACCGCAAAGGGTGTCGTCTTTAAAAATGATGTTTCACACATTTATGATTTTTATTTGCTGGAACAAAAAAAACCCAAATGTGTGACTGGATGGAAAGGAAAACAAGGAATTGGAGTGGGTTAATTGGTGCTGACACATTACAAGACATGACAAGACTCCACTCTACTGTGTGGAGTTTGTGTGGGTTTCCTCCCACAATGCAAAGACATGCAGGTTAAGTGAAAGGGAGACTCTAAATTGCTTGTGAGATGCTTGTGATAAAGGGATATATAAATAACTTGACTTGACACAGTGCTGTATGTGCAGTACAAAACATACCAGGGCCCGGATCTACTAACATGTCGCAACAAGTCGCAAAAGCAATTGCGGGTGGAATTGGCACCGCCAGCGCAAGGTATTTACTAAAGAAGGGCACGCAAATGAGCGGAGGCGCAGATAATTAATTAGAATTGCGACTGCGCTAATACACACACAATAGCCCATTAGCGGCAACGTAATGATGGGCAAAAGAAGCGCAAATGTCTCTCCAGTGGAGCTGGAAGTGTTGGTGTCAGAGAAAACACCAAAGAGCTGCAGAGAAGAGTTTTACCCGCGCGTAAATAGTCACTCTGGAACGACATAAAGTGAATGCAGTTGGGCACCACAAGCGCGATTTAGTGGAGGTAAAAAGCGCTGGTATGATATGAGGAGGTGAGCCAAAATGCTGACCATAAATAAAGCCAAAGAGGAGCCTTAACTCCCTTGGAGGAGCAAGTGCAGGAGAGCCTGTCTGAGACGCAGGTGCCAGGTGTGGAAGGGATGGAGATGGTGAAGGTATGGTTACATATAGCTGGAGAAGCCACGCGCACACCTCTCCACTGTCGTGACAGTTATTACGCACACATGTTGTATTGTTTTCATCAAGGCAATGTCGCGGAGACATTGGCTCATAATAAGTGTCAGCAAATCCAGAGAAGAGCGTGCAACTTTTCTTTTTTGTATATCTAGGTAATAGTCTGCATGTTGAGTGCGTATTCTGCCACTCTGCCAATGAGGCTTAAATTGTACTTTTTCAGCATACTCGTTTAAACCCTGCGATCTAATGACTGCATGTTATGCTGTGTAGATGACTGTCACTTTGATCTTAGAGCCAGTTCCAGAGACAGTTTCAGCAGAGCTATCCTATGCATGATAAGACATGCTTTTTCTAGGTCTTAAATTCCGTGCGCAATCAGCAGGTGTTAACGGCCACCGCCTCTTGATAAATCACGTCCACTGCCAATTTCCATAAATCCCTCCCTTTATTTTGCGCCTCAGCCTTGGAACACCCACAAATGCATATGCAATTAGACCAAACCGCAAAAAACAGCGCACACAGATCAACCCATGATTTCAGGCGCAAATCCCCTGTGCGCTGTCTTAGATCAGAAAACAAGGTTTTAGCACCCGCAATGCGATTTGCGGTGGCGCAAACCTTTAGTAGATCCGGGCCCAGGACTTTACTTATATTGTATATACTGTATGACAGTACATCATATATACAGTAAACAACACAAACCACAATTCACCATAAACTACACTCAGGGAAAGCTGATTACTGTGTTGGAAAGTACACAATCATTTAAACAGGTTGCATTTCCTACCCAACGCATGCTACACGCAGGACGCTAAAGCAGTGTTTCTCAATGTGGAGTCCGGGGACCACCAGGGGTCCTTGAGGGGGTTCCAGGGGGTCCCCAGCAAATTGATGAATTTTTAAACTTCACTATTATTTAATTTACAAGTTGAATGTAGAAGAATGACTGTTTTGATCATAGTTTCTCTGTTATTTCTCTACCTACAATACAGATAGTCATGGAATTCTGGACAAAATCATATCTAACAATAAAAATATTCTCAGATTTGGGTCCGAGAGACAAAATCTCATCAAATGGGGGTCCGTGGCCCTAATGTGTAGTAAATTAGGGGTCCTTGATATGAAAAAGGTTGAGAATCACTGCACTAAAGGGACCATTTGACCATTTCTAGGGTTTCCATTGCATACAAATAGCCAAAACATGAGTTAATCATCTTCTTTTTGTGAATTGCATCAGCAGTGAATGGTGTGTTTTCACCTTGACTATAATACACTGGCCCTACGAGAGGTTTTCCTCTCAGTGTATTTGTAGTGCACTTGGTATGGGATGAATTTGCGAGAAAGGACAATCCATACCAAAAGCAGAGAAAACTATGAACAAAGAGAAATGAAACAAAAAAGAGAGAATGGTAAAGTCCACTGAGTGCATTTTAAGTTCAGAAGCAACTGCCATCTTTTTTAGACACTCTATGAAAGTATGAATCATGAAGTCCAAGGCACTCATGTGGGGTTACAGTACAAAGCCTTTATTTCACTGGGGCTCAGGCATTCAAATCCTTCTTACTGTGACCAACCTGTTTCAGCTACTAAAGCCTTCATCAGGTCAAACAAACAGATGTGCGTATAAGGTGTGGCCTAATTAAGTTACATGTTGGCCACTGGCCAAGAGCTGATTGGCTAGATAACTTCCAAACGCATGAGTCACATGTTGGCCCTCAATCAACAATGATACTCTAGAGAGAGAACCTTTAGAAACCCAAATATTGAGAAAGGGGAGTACTCTGTGTACTTTCTGTCTGCTGACTGACTGGCTGGCCGGCTGGTTGATTCCTCTTCCCATCTCCTATCTCTCCAGCCCGTCAGCAGTTTGACTGGAGCTGCTTCAGGTACTGTACTCTGCTGACACTGATGGCTGCGCCGTGCATGTCCCATGCACTCAGGCTGAAAACTCTTCCTGGCATTTTCCTGGAGCTGGATGGGAGACCGGGGGAGAGGCAGAGCACTCTAGCACTGACAGGCAGGTCCAGAGCCTTACTTATGAAAGAGTTATGTCAACGAAATCAGTGGCCGTAAAATCGTGGGATGCTAATGTTGCCAGGAAACAATTAAGGGGTTCAAGGAAAAATTGGCAAGATACAGTTGTGCTCAATGTTCCCTCTAAGGTAGCGGTGTCCAGTATTGTGCCATGGGTTGTCATTCCAACCAAACACTACACTAACTGATTTCATTAAGTAGTTCCTGCCTTTCTGGTTGTAGGTGTGTGAAATCAGCTGGTGTAGTGTTTGGTTGGAATGAAAACCAGCAGACTAGACTCTTCAATGGCACAGGACTAGACACCACTGGCTGAGAGGGAACATTGTGCTGCGTGGCAAAAACGGTTCAGTATGATTCAAGACTTCCTCTGATGTGGCTAAACCAGATGAAGAAAGAAGAAAGCTGCATTGTTTGAGAAAGTAAACAGAAAGGAAAGTCCAAGCACAGGCAGTTTACCGCTGTTTTCAAGATCATGAAAGGAAATACCAGGTATAATTATATTTACCCCCTTCAATTGATGCCACTTGTTGGTCTCCTATTAGGTTCCCAAAGGTTCCCTTGGCCTTCTTCAACCTTTCCCCGAGGCTGCATACATATTATTATTACTCCTTATCCCCTCCCCTAACTCCTCCTCTATCCACCTTCATAGGGATGTTACTGTGCGTTCACACTGAGCACCATCATCAACATGTCACCAGAAAGTCCATTCATTTCATATAGAGTTGAGCAAAACTCGGCCGATGCGTGGATGATCAACAAGCTTGGCGGCCGAGAAAGGTTGGCCATGGCTGAACTTTTCACGGTCATCGGCATCATCATCAACATCAACATCAACATCGGATGTCTGGTTCCTTGTTTCCCAATCGATGTGATTTCACTCCGTGAACAACAGTTCTGCCTGGCAAGCGCAAAATGGACGAGAAGTTGATTACAACCATTCAAAGCTTCCCAGTTCTCTACACCTGTTATTTATAAGGCCACAGGGAGAAACGTCTCAAAAGTTATGGTCAAAGAACCTTTGCATCCATTGTTGGATTGAAAGTAATTTCATAGATTTTTTTCTGTTTATTTAATGCTACCTTATTAGTGCTTGCCCTAGCTATATGTTAACTCATCAAAACCAGGCAATAGTAAAGAAGCAAAAACTACACAATTTGCCTGGCTGCAGACCGCTACATAGATGCAATCTATGTGCAATCTAGATGCAAAAGTTGCTACCAGTGTGAAATACTGTATGTGTGGTCCAGAAGTCCTAACTGTCGTTTCTTGACCATGTTCTTCTCCTTGTCTCCTAGTTTCTCCTTCGCCCTCCTTCTTCCTTCTCCTCTCTTCTTTTCTCTTCTGTTCTCCCCTCTCTTCCTTTACTTGCTCCTTACCTCATGCCATAGAAACTCGTAGACCTAGCACAGTGTAAGATACGGCTCTTTCACTGCATCAAGGCACGAGGACCAACTTTGCAGCGCAAGAAGTGCCGCTTGAGAAGTGTGGCATTTTTATGAAATGTTGGGATGTTTTGTGTGGTTCAGGGAGCCTTTTCAGACCCGCCATATGCCTACAGCTGTGAATCGGTCCAAAATGGCAACCATCTATGTTAATAATGGAGAAAAAGATGGCAAACATGAATCTGTGGTATTTACTTCTGTCAACTTCATGGGTATGGATGTCATGGATGTCTAAAACGTGTTGTCTTGTATTTGTCTGAAACTATGTCATCTCTAAAACCTCACCTGTCCTCCCTCCTGTTACACCTCTCCAAATTTCCTTCCCTACTTTGCATCTTTCCCCTTCTCCTCCTCCTCCCACCTCTTTCATCTCCTTTCCACCTCTGGCCTGTTGATGAACACTGTCAGAGTACGTACGACGTCCTCACCTCACCCCGTGTCTTCTCCCCTCGTGTCCTTCATCCTCCCGGTTTCCCCCCCTCATCTTCTCCTCTCCCCCGTTCCTCCTCTTCCAGCCCGCCGTCTCTGCGGTGTTAATCACTGCATCTCCATCTCGCCGCAGGGGAAATCTCCATCGCTACTCCTCACTTCATCTGGAATTAATGCGGGATGTCGGAGAGAGATGGGATGATTCGGAGCAAGCACGAATGGAGAGACGGGGAGTAGCGGTGGGAGAGGATACAGAGGAAGGAGTAAACAAATTCTTTACATCGATGCATGAATGCGCAGGTTGAATGGCGCTCTGGTAAAAGTCATCCATTCAAAATTCCACTTGAGTAAAAGTATTGACATATCTGATGACATATGCTGTGTGTACAAAAACATTTCTTTTTTTTAGCTTTATTTATCCTGGGAAAGTCGACTTAGTACACATGCTCATTTTCTGGACACAGTCACACACTTCCACACCTGAGAGCTGCCCAGTTGGAGTGCCTTGCTCAAGGGGAACTCCAAGGTCTTCGGCGAGAATGTTATTTTTGACCTGGACCCTATTTTCCCAACGTTTGTTATCATACACCAGGTGCGTCATTCTTTAAAACAGTCCCAACTGGCCAATGGACACGAAAATCAATCAAAAATCAATCAAAAATAACTCAAAGCATGTCTTTTTCAACTTTATCCATGACAACCGATTTGCCTCATGCATGAATGTTTTCTTATTTTTCTCTTAAATTTAAAAGTAAGAAAATCAGATTCAGGAAACGTGCGCAAACATGCAGGTCAGGTGAATTGAAGACTCTAAATTGCACATAGTCATGAGTGTGTTTGATGGAGTATATGATGTGTATGTAGTATGTATATATGATGTAGTATGGTATATGGTGATGTAGTATGGTAGCTGATATGTATATGATGGCATGTTCACACATTCAACATTTTTTATTTCTGAATTTAAAATCACCCATAAAAGAAGTACAGCAGTCATTACTCACTTTTTGTAAGTAAACTTGATTGTATTACTGTGAAAATAACCGACGATTTTGATTTTTATTGTCTTGGATTGCTGACATCGGCAGATTCGCTGCATTCGCTGCTGTGTTTACCGCTTGTGTTGACACACCTCTCCAGTTTCTCCTCTGGGAGAAATCAGAGCTCGCAAAAAAGTCCCATTCATCCTAATTGTAATTACCACTATGAGGTTGACATGAACGTTTTACTGTAAATCCCATATGACATGAACGCGGCCTTAAATGTGAAGCGTGTACCGACAAATTTGCATTAGCATATGCACACGACCCAGTAAGCCTATATAAGGGCAGCAGGCTTAAGCACCGTGCACAGACCAACAAGCCTGGCCGTTGCATTTGACAGGTAGACAGACAGAGATAGAAAAGAAAATAGAGATAGAGATCCTATCATCTGAAGTTACTATCAGAAAAAACGTTGCCATTTTCAAGTGTGGCATTACAGCTCCAGATAAGGCAAAGCATGGAGAGAAATAACTAATGCTGTGAATGCTGCATCGGCTGAAAACCGCACATTTAGTGAAGCTGAGAAGAAATGGTTTGATTTGGAATTGGATGCAATCAGCGTCAGGCGTGGGACTGCAGCCACGGGAGGGGGACAGGACAAGGCCCAAACATAAGAAATAGATGAGTGTGTTACAGCCATAATTGGATCGGTGTGAACTCCAGCTGTCCTATGGACCGAGCTTACTTATGTTTTTGGTTGAAGGGTACAAGGAAACTAACACAAATTTATGAACAGAATCTTTATTTCATTCTGCAAATATCTTGGGCTCCAGTGTGCCATCCACATTACAAACTGTCTTATGTGTTTTTCAGAATGTAAACAAGATTTGTGCTTACTGAAATTTTTTGTTCTGTTTTTGTTCTTACCTATGAACAAAAGGAAAATAAATCAAGATTTGCTGAATGCCAAAAAGTTGTTTTATTAGACAGACACACAGGCCCAATGTGTTGGAAAAAAATGTGCTTTAGGTGCTATTGGGGTTGAGTTTTGTTGCGTTCATTGGCCCTGTAGGACTGCATTTGAGAGTCGCACACAGAGGCATGCAAGATGTGCTGTAAGTAACTATAGTGAGGCAGAATTGATCTGTCTGGTGGTAAAAGATGGGAAAATAGGGCCCAGGTGGAAAATGTCTGCAGTTACGCTTAAAAGGTATTGGTAATGCAAAGGTACTGCAGGAGTGGTGCGGTAAAAGGTGATATAATCGCTGTAAAATGGAGTGTTCCAGTGGCGTTAAATACTTTGAAGTGGAAATACTCAAGTAAGGTGCGATACAAGCGCCTTGAAGGAAAATAACAATACTGTATTACGTTCTGCCCCTGGGAGGGATAGAGGGAGGAGGGAGGGCAGATTGGAGGTATAGCATGAAGTGAGTCTTATGGTGTGAGGGGAGGAAAGGAAGAGTGAATGGAAGGGAAAAGGAAGGGCAAGGTGGATGACGTTGGTAGAAAATGAGGTACGAAGGGATCAGGGGCCAGGTCATAGCCTGGACCCAGCCCAAGTAATAGCTTATTTCTTTTTCATTTATATTTTCCCTTTGACTGCGTGACCATTTCAATTGTGCGATTCGTGCGACTGGCAGACGTTTCCTCTCTCTCAGGAGTCAGCGCGGACTGAGTCATTAACAGGGTTTAAAGACCTCCGGCCAGGTGCCGGATTTCCGGCATATGGACGTTTTAGATTCACAAACTATTTTCGACAAAAAAAAAAAAAAAACTCACTCCACGTGGGTTTTTGTTTTTGATGTGTTTTATCCAATCATATTCAGCGACGCAAAGCAATATTTTACATTTACCAATGGAATGCGAGCAAGTTTTTTTTTTATCCAATGAACAGCAAGCTACTTTCTATCACAATGTAGCACCGATTCCGTGGTGTAGCACAGCTGAAATATGGAAACGAAGTTTATGAAAGCTGGTGAAGATACACGCGTCACTGAGACAGGAGTAAAAAACAAACGGCGATATGGATTAAATAAACGGGTGGAGACGGGAAACCGTTTGACACTTGGTGCGACAAATTAAGGGAACCGGGTGTTTGTTCTGCACTGTGTGCTCAACCAGCAGAAAGAAAGTGCTCTTTCCACATGAGGTCAATCCCAGACACAACGCCGCTATGCGGCACTCCGATATCTGAGCACACCGGGAGCGACAGTTAGCTGCCGCTCCAGCAGCAATGACAGACCTGAACGTGATCTGGCTTTCACAATTTACAATCGTCATTCAGCATCAAAATGTGGCATTGCTTTGGCTGTTCTCTACAGAGCTCACCTGGTAAGAAAAAAAAAAATTGATGTGGAAATCCATACGGGCACCGATTGGTAAACCGCACACGGCTCCATGCACACGGAATAGTAAACTGTGTGCACGGAATAGTAAACCGTGCCCTCGAATTAGTAATCAGTGCGCACGGAGTCCGCGGATTAGTAGACCGTGCACATGGATTTGTAATATGTATATTGATAACGTCAAACAGGGACACCACAGCGGCCCACAGAGTTGCATATAAAATTTAATTAACATGCTTTTTCTACAAGCATGACTTATAGGGAGTAAATGGGTTTCATATTGTCACCAAAACACACATCGGATCATAAATTAGACCTACTGATGTGATTAATAAATGGTTATGGTTCACATATGCTCTAGGTGCCTAATGGCTATTACAGCTCACTATATGTATGCCAAGCTGTGTGTAATGGCTCTGGCTCACTGTATATAGGCCTAAAAGTCCCTCTTTGATGTTATCAACGTAGATATTACAAATGTGTGTGCATGGCTTACTGATCCGTGGGCACGGTTTAGGAGTAAATTGTAAGAAAACCGTGCCCACTGATTTCCGCATCATTTTTTTTTTGCACCAGGTGACCCCTGGGGGGCTCCACAGTTATCCTTATTGCACTAGGTTTACAGATTAATAATGCTGTGTGTTGAATATTCATTCATTCAGCACAGAAATGTGTCAATTTTTTTGGTTGTTCTTGTTATTGGACTAGTTTTATAGAGAAATAGAGAAATAAATGGTGCGATGGTGCAGTGTGCTGACTACCCCCCCCCCCAAAAAAAATCAGTCAGGAACATTTCAGGCTCAGAATGTTTTTTTGCTTTAAGCCCTGCATTAAGCTCTCTCATTGGACGCGATGGGTGAGGGCCAATCCAGGCTGAGGATTGACGCATCGCTGCTACGGGCGGTGATGGATTCAGGAAAGCAGCCCCAAAGGCAGCCATGAATCACTAAATTGAAATGGTCAGGAGGCTAACGAGTCTATATGAGCGGAAACGAAATGAGTGATCCACGGGTCTCTATCCAGGATAGCCTGTTCACTTACAGATAATGCCTTAAAATAAGGGAAATGATTGTCTTTAAACCCTCTCGCATGCCCATTAAGACCCGCCTGTGGTGTTTTTATCTCAATTAACCATTCTGACAAGTAGAACTGCTGGTTATTAACAAAGTAAACAGCTGAGTAAATGAGAGATGTACATGTAGGATGTTTTTTTTTATGGAAACAAGATGTAATTTCCTTTCTTTTTGTAGTTAATTGTCATTTTGCTTGACACATTTGGCCCCTGTGCTTGAGTCTAAGAGTTGTTTCAATGAGGGAATGCTGAACCCGTAGAGAGAGAGAGAGAGAACAAGATGGATATAAACAGTGATGGAGGGAGAAGCAGAGGGAGAGGCAAGGGCAGCCTGCCTGCTCGGGTCAGGACTGTTGTATAAGAAATGCCCCACGCTCCACAGTATGACATATCCCATCAAGGTTGACTGGGACAGACACAGCTCACGCGTCACAACCCGACTTACTTCAATGGCTCAAGGTGTTTTGTGTTTTGCTGCATCATGCGTCAAAAACGTCTCAAGCAACATCACGTCACCTATCGCGTTATGCACCATGGTTTTATGTACTGCAGTCTGGCCCACATGCTGTGCGGTCTAATTGACTGTAACTGTAAGGCGCTTCCTTTTACAGTTGTTGAGGAGACTAATGCGGGAGGCTTTCTGCCAAGGCTCATTTCGACTGTGTTTGTTTTTGTTTTTATTGTTATTTCTTTGGTTCAGGCCATGCAGTTACAAAGGAACAAAAAGGTCGTTTTTTTTCTCAATGCAATCAAATCATAACGGGTGGGAGCAACAATACAGTTCAGCAGCATGCAATAAGCATGTAAAGTGGGACGTCCTGGTGGCTCAGTTGGCTAACATGCATACTGTGTACCAGTGACTCTGTTTATATGGACAGCAATAATCTGATATTAACCCATTAAGATAATAGTCTGAATAAGATATTACCATGTAAACAGCATTTTCTGATTACTTTACCCTGTATAAGGTCATAGTCGGAGTAAGCAGAAAATCATTAAGACATGTGGAGTATTCTGATTTTAGTCTCATTACTGAAGAGCATTTTCGACATGTATACACCTTATTTGAACTATGACTATCAAACTATAAATCAGAGTATTTGCATCCATCCAGCCTTCCAGCGAACTTGTTTACAAAGGAAAAAGATGACTGACACCAGAAAAAAAAAAGTCCCAACATTTTTGGGGTGAGGCTGAAACTGTCACCATGTTCAGGATTTTTAGGGAAATTGATATCATGAAGGCTGATATCAATAAAGGCTTATCTGTGTGCTCCAGCGATTCTCTTTTGTCCTGTTAATCGAACTTGCATGCTCTACAGCATGTAAATGGAATAGTTCTATAAGCAACACATGTAAACAACTTAATCAGAATACTGTCTTATTTAGAATAAGGCCAATACTCGGATTATTGCTGACTTTGTTGCATGTCATCCCTCTCTTCCTGTCTCTCTCCCAATCTTCCCTGTCTCTGTCAAAGAAAAGAAAAACAAATGCCAAAAAATAATAGTGTAACCTGTATGTATTGATCCTGTTGATGCTGCAGCCTGTGCTGTGTTGCTGCCGACTGTAGCTTGCTGCAGCGCCTGCCTGCCTGCCTGTCTGTAGCCCCAGCTGACTAGAACTGAGCTTGATCCACATCATCAGATACAGAAGATGAATAATGAATGCGCAGACAGCCAACTAGCCATCCAGAGAGCGTGCTGTCAACCAGCCTGCCTGCCACGCGGCCAGCCACCGAATCAACCAGCTAGCCAGTCAGCCAGTCATCCAGTCAGTCAGTCAGTCATCCAGTCAGTCAGCCATGCAGCCCGCAAGCGAGCCGGTCCACCAGCCAGCCAGCCTCTCAGTCGTGTCCTTGCTTGTTTTCCAGTGCCCCTCCACGACCTGCATCGTCTCCTCCTCACTTTCTCTCCTCCCTTGTCCTCCCTCACTTCCTCCTCACTTGTTTGCGGTGTTCCCCCGTGACCCCCCCCCCCCCCCCCCCCAATCCACCCACACCACCCAGCGCTCCTCTCCTGCTCTCCCTTCTCTTCTTCTTCCTCTCCCTCATGTGTAAAAAGGGCAGGCCTGTCAGAATAGTTTAGGCACAATGCGTTGTTTTCTCACAGGCATAGACAGGGTCAGCTGACCCCGACTGTGTATTTACTGTCGGGAAGGAGAAGGGGGAGATTCATAGCACAGAGATCTAACAGTGTCTGGGGTTTTGCCAATTCTGATTTCTTTTAATCCCAAGCCTCAAAATACACTATATTACTATATTATACTGTAGTGTAAGTAGTGATGTTAATGCACACAGTGGAACGGATAGGATAGGTAGTTTATTGTCCTTGAGAGGAAATTCTTTCCACAGTCAGGTGCAGTGAATACATGTACGGATAAGAAAATATGAGACAACATTCCATACAGAGACCACAGTATGGCAGAGGGAACTTCTTGCCAAAGCAAGCCCTTCTGCACCTGAGTGTCCTGTATCTGTGACCTGAGGAAAGGAGGGTGAAGTGCTATTGCAGGTCTTACAAAGTAATATTATTATAAACTTTATTTATATAGAACTTATCTAAAAGCAGAGTTAACAAGAAGTGAATTGCAAGAAGGAAGAAAAACAAGAACAGTAAAATATAGAGATAAAATAGGAAACATTCTGTGAGATGCCAAGCCCCAAAATCCCCCTTGTGGTATCACAGATTCCACCTAACATGAAGGTGAATATCATAGGTGCTTTGCTGTAGAAACCTAGAAACTCTAAAGCCCAAACCCAAATATGTGGTGGAGCCTGACATCTAATGGTGAAAAGTAGGATACTGAACTGTCCCTCTGCTATTGGCTGGTCTTTGGTGTACTCTATGGAAGGCACCAAAGACCAGACAATGCAGATGGCCAGTTCAGTACCCTACTTTTCACCATTAGGCATCAGGCTTCACCACAGATTTGGGTTTGGGGTTTAATTATTCTTGAAGTCAACGTTTCTAGGTTTCTGATTCATTGTCTCATTGACGTCTATGCATTTTTAGCAATTTACAAAGTGCCTTCAATAATTTGGCTTAAACTGGAGATACAAATTTCTGCAGTGTAATTAGTTCAGGGATGGCTAAGTTTCAACTTACACACACTTCGACTGGAAGAGGGAGGATCTTCTGTGTACAACGATTTCAGTATGGTCCTATAGTGAACATTTCTTAAAGGGTTCTTTAGCAGGGGTTCTGACATGGTACAAGCCTAAAGAGCCATTCTCCGGTATTACACAGAACCCTTTTTGTTGAGAGTGTTGTTAAAGAGCGCGCTCGTCTGCACGATCCCTGCTGATTTGTTGCCGAGTATCAATGGTGTTACATAAGGAAAGAATTACGCCACGTCAGTCGGAAAACTCTGCCCCGTCCAAGTCAGAACAGAGCTGCCGTTGACGGCTTCCAAGATCTTGTCATGTCTTAATTGAAAGCAATGTTATTATAGAGGACCC
This sequence comes from Centroberyx gerrardi, assembly GCF_048128805.1. Taxonomy (NCBI): domain Eukaryota; kingdom Metazoa; phylum Chordata; class Actinopteri; order Beryciformes; family Berycidae; genus Centroberyx; species Centroberyx gerrardi. Next base: position 25,910,290 of record NC_136010.1, on the reverse strand, counting down.
TCCCCCCCCTCCCCAACCCCCGCAAAAATAATATACACAGTGCAAACAAGGGTATAGCATAATTCTCTGTCCAATGTGCAATTGATTCTGTGCACTGGGCCGTGCTGGGGCGCTCAAGTCAAGCACGTCCTGGTTAAATTGCATAAGAGGCTGAGCTGCCTTTTGGGCGAATTAAGCCCCTCTGTCGCCCCGCTGCTGACTGCCCCAATCCTCCGTTGCCTTGTTCACACTGTATCCTCCCTCTCTCTCTTTGTCACACACACTCACTATCTCTCTTTCTCTCTCTCTCTCTCTCTCCCGCCCTCCCTCCCTCACTTTCCTTTCCCCCCTCTTGTACAGTATGTACCCACACAGCTGAGCCGAGCCAAGCTGAGCTGGCCAGGCCTGCCTGCTCGCCGTGATAGTAACGGCTTTAATAAAAAACACCGTTTGGGGGATGAGAATTGAATTTCATACTTGGACGCCCTGACACTACATGTGTTTCTTTTTAATAAAGAAAGGAGAGAGAGCAGAGAGAGAGAGAGAGAGAGAGAGAGAGAGAGAGAGAGAGAGAGTGGAGCAGAGCCACTCGGCCAAAAGAAGATAGGCCGAGGCTTTTCTCATTTCTTCCACATTCTTGCTTCCTTAAGCTCAGCTGTGGGCTTGCTGTTCCATGGGGGAGCTGGAGGGAACATCTGGCTTGTTGATCAGTGCATTTCCACTCCTTTTCCTAGATAAGGCTGATTGTTCAACCGTTTCAAAGACTGGTTCCCAGTCACCTCCCCTCTGTTTGCCTCTGCTCTCCTTGTCTCCTTTTCAGACAGCGTGAGTCATGGCGAGTCATGGTGAGAAGATGACACAGGTTACAATTTGGTATCAGCTCAGGTGTTTGAAGTGATGATCCACAATATTTTCATATAAATGTTTTGCTACTTTCTATCACTGATTGCTATAACACAATAGTGATCCAACCTATATCCAGTTCATGACAGCTTTTACATTTTCTGTTCTAAACACCCAGTGTCTGGTAGTGATGCATTTTATGTTTCTCTTTCACAGACTCTGTTATTGTGAGTTTATTGTTCTTTTTTATATATCATATTCCTCTGAGGTTTATATTTTTGCCACTGGTAAAAAGGTAGAGACATCTTGTGAATATGTGCAGCCATGAAGACATATGTTTCATAATTGAAAAAGGAGACAACCGTGCCGATAAACAGCAACAAAAAATTGTTTTGTCTCCTTGTCATGTCCATATTGAGATCTGTGAAAAATCTATTTCCCGACCGTGTCCGCTGGAATAACTATGTGTCAAAACTGTTCACAGGTTCGCCCCTTGGATGCTGTCGCTGACTGTGGTTCAGGCGTTGCTGGAGTAAAGCTTAGTGCAGCGAGGCTCAGACTCAGACAGCGAGACTTTTCATTGGTGCAGAGGCACATTTCAATGACACAGCAAAACTCCAAGGCACGCCAAATTATTGATTACTTGGAAATGTCACACAAAACCTTTATCATGCATTATACCAGATGCCAGCAGCACAAGTAGCTCAACTGAGCTCAATTTGCATTGACTTAGATGGAAGGTGATTATGATTATCAACTGAGAGATTTTAGTGACTTCAGCCACACCCATGGCCGACTGGTATATAAAATCAAGCACACAGCCATGCAGTCTCCATAGAGAAACATTGGCAGTAGAATGGACCATACTGAACAGCTGAGTGACTTTCAACGTGGCACCGTCATAGGATGCCACTTTTCCAACAGGTCAGTTCTGAGTGCTGAAGTGGGTAGCACGTACAAATCGTCTGTCCTCAGTTGCAGCACTCACTACCGAGTTCCAAACTGCCTCTGGAAGCGACGTCAGCACCAGAACTGTTCGTCAGGAGCTTCATGAAATTGGTTTCCCTGACCAAGCAGCTGCACACAAGCCTAAGGTCACCATGAGCAATACCAAGCATCGGCTTGAGCGGTGTAAAGCTTGCCACCATTGAACTGGAGCAGTGGAGATGCGTTCTCTGGAGTGATGAATCATGCTTCACCATCTGGCGGTCCGACGGACGAATCTGGGTTTGGCGGATGCCAGGAGAACACTACCTGCCCGAAGGCATAGAGCCAACTGTAAAGTTTGGTGGAGGAGGAATAATAGTCTTTGGCTGTTTGTCATAGTTCAGGCCCCTTAGTTCCAGTGAAGGGAAATCTTAACGCTACAGCACACAATGACATTCTACGAGATTGTGTGCTTCCAGCTTTGTGGCAACAGTTTGGGGAAGGCCCTTTTCTGTTTCAGCATGACAATGCCCCCGTTTACAAAGAGAGGTCCACACTGAAATGGTTTGTGGAGATCGGTGTGGAAGAACTTGACTGACCTGAGAGCCTTGACCTCAACCCCATCAAACACCTTTGGGATGAATTGGAACGCTGATTGCGAGCCGGGCCTGATCGCCAAACATCAGCGCCCGACCTCACTGATGCTCTTGTGGCTGAATGGAAGCAACTCCCTGCAGCAATGTTCCAACATCTATTTATTCATCTACTTATTCTTGTATAATAAGGGGTTAAATCGGACTGCTTTCCAATCATCGTCATCAGGCTTAGCTGAACCTCGGCACATCAGCCTCCAGCCTTAGGCGCTGACTCCTCAGAGCAAATGGGACTCTTGACCCCACACTTTTGATTCTCTGGGGGCACAACTGCCTTTTACCCCCACATTTTTTTTTGGTCACTCACATCTACAATTTTTGTCCTTAATAAATACAAATGTAATCCAAGTAATACAAGTGTGACACCCCCACTGCTAACAATAATGGTATGACCCACACACTTGCAGCCTACCTAAATACGACAGGAGTCAGTTGCCAGAACGAAGATGAAGAGAACTTATCGCAAGATTGTGGGGGAAAGGTAGGACATTTTGTGTAGTACAGCGATTAAAGTTGCATTATTGTATCTTAATAACAGAACCACATGTCAGTTAACCCCTGCGTATCATCAGTTTGATACTTCTCACTATGATGTAGACTTAGATCTCATCTCATAAAGATTTATATCTGCCTAAAAACTCAAATAAAAAGTTGGGTGAAATGAGTTTAGGTGGGCTAACATCCCTGATTACAGTTTGGAAAGGGAGTCTATACAACATAAACATAGATGACAATGACTTCAGCTCCCTGTAACCGACCCAACGCTGATTTCCTTAACCTCTGACCTGAACTCACCGCAGTGCTGTAGGGACTTTGGTCGAGAGCCACCGGTTCAGTCCACTGTTATTCCAGGAGGAGTTGCCTTTAAAATGAGAGATTAAGCAACACTAAAGCACCAGAGGGGGAAAAATATAGTATTTGATTAAATGTTTTGGAGACTTTCCCAACCATCTGCTGAGCCTCAATATCCAAGTGCAGCGACGACGGTGTATTCATTTCCAAATATCGGAAGGAAAATCATTTACCTTCCTCCAGATGAACACGCAGGCAAACACACACACACACACGTACACACACACGCCAAGAAAGATTGCTGCAAGCTCTTTCTGAGATTGTGTCCAGTCACTCTGCATTATGCATTATAGATGGAAGACTAGGGGAATTACTCTGTTTCAGATGAAGCATGCTGTGGAGAGAGAGAGAGAGAGAGAGAGAGAGAGAGAGAGAGAGAGAGAGAGAAGAAAGGGATGAGAGAGGAATGAATGAATGAGAGAAAATGAAAATGAGACATGGAAACAGACAGACAGAGGCTATCATAATCTTTCATTGTTGCCTGGGTTTCCCTTTAGCTGGCTAAGAGCTTCTGCCAACACTACCTGCCTACTTAAAGTAATGATCCGTGACATTTTCATATAAATAAATGCCTGTTTTGCTCCGGTATTTTGCTATACCATAATAGTGATCCAACCTACAGTATACCCAGTTCATGAAAGCTTTCACATTTGCTGTTCTAAACACCCGGTGTCTGGTAGCTCTTTCCTGGGAAAATCCAAGCTCCGCCCACACTGTTTGATTGGCAGGTGATCTCTGGGAAGAGCAGTGCAGAAACACCACAGCAGTGAGCGCTGAGCACCAAAAACAGAGACAAAATAAACATTTAAATAAAACGTATTACTACTTTAGTCTTTATTTGCGGCATGGGGCGCCCTTTAGCCGCAGACACCTGCCCACTTAAGGCTTGATGAAGGAAGAAAGTTAATGAAGCCGGGATCTTTCATTTTCTCCGTCGGTCCCTCCTCTCTTATTCTCTCTCTACTTTTCTCTGGGGATGCGGTGAGGGAGAGAGAGCACAGCAAGGCCATATTGAAATCTCTCCGATTCAAATACACTATGCGGACGCAATTCTTCCCTCGACCCAAAAAAAAAAAAAAAAAAAAAAAAAATCCCTCTCGGGCAGCCCGCTGAATTGTAGCACAAATTAATCCCCTTCCCAATTCCATTTTTTCGCCCCCAGCTCTCCTTTCAGAATTATCCCCTTTCAATTATTCCCTCCTCCTTTTCTAATTTCTAGTCACCATTGGAAATATCAATGGTGATGAGAGTGGAGAGGAGGGGAGAGGAGGAGGGGGGTGAATGCGTTATTAATTGCTCTGATGTGGATTAGATGTGAGCATCGTCGACACCCCACCAACCCAACATCCCCCCCCCCCCCCCCACCCTCCAATCGCATTTCAATTAATAACAGTCAGCCAGGCATCGCCTCAAGATGTGCTAGGAAGATGATTGGCCTGTCACTCAGAGCTGCTAGGAAGCATTTGCAATTTGTCACCAGTTTCCTTCTTTTTCCCTCTCTTTTCTCAATCGCTCACTCTTGTTTCTGTATCATAATATCTCTTTTTTGCTGTCTCTCTCTCGCTCTCTCTCTCTCTTTCTCTCTCTACCTCCTCTCCTCTCATCCTCAACCTGGCATTTTTTTTCTATCCTTGAAATCACACCACATTTCATCCATTTATTCATTTTTTCCCATGATAGCTTGGTCAGCGTTGAGTGTGTGTGTGTGTGTGTGTGTGTCGCTCTGTGTTTGTGTGTGTGTGTGTGGACCTGCTAAGAGGTTTTCTCCTGCCCGAGATGGCATGCAACTTTAAAAGCTGTCGTCCTGCGCCACATTTCAAATGAGATGGGAGACAACACAGCCATTTTCTATTAAGGCCTGGGCTGTGAGAGATAACCTGCTGCCCGGGCCTAGCTTGCTCTGACACACACACACACACACACACACACACACACACACACACACACGCACTCCTCTCATCTCTCTCATCTGCTCTGGGTCCCCCCCTCCTCCTAGTTATCCTCTATTGACACCAGCTACTGTATTTGCTTCAGTGAAATATAGGAAGCCTACGCGGATCGATTGCACCGCTCGAGGAAACGAAATTCTTTCTTTCTTTTTGTCTTTCTGCTTTCAAAAACACAGGCAAGGACTCGGGCGCATGTGAACACAAAACCCCTCACAAGAGATGCTCTATTGGTGGAAAAAGAAACAGAAAAGAGCTTTAACCAGGCTGGTGGAGGGAGCGAGAGGGGTGAGAGCTGGAGCGGCGCTGGCTGTGCCGTAGCTCACCTCGGACTGCCTTCCCTGCTCCAAGGACGATCGCTGATGGGCTGCAGCTTTGTCCCGGGGCCCACAGGTGTGTGTGTGATTGTAGGACCCTGAGTTTGCAAGGGCGCAGGGCTGCGAGACTGCATAAAAGGGACTAATGTGACGGGCCTGTCTTTTTTATCATCGTATCTGTAGTGTATAGAGGACTTAATGGATTTTGGAAAAGGACAGCCCTAACTCCTCCTGGACTTCACAGGAGCGCACCTCAAAGTCTATAAGTCCGGGGAAATCCGGACTTTTGGATTCAGAACTGGGAAACCTTGTGTGACGGTCGCCGTCCCAGGTGCTGAACCCTGTGGACCGGCGAAGGATCCTGCGTCCTGAGGGCAAGGAGAGCTTTGTCCCATGAAGTATTATATTATCTGGAAGTAGGGTATCGTTTGGCCTTTCCATACTTTTGAAAATGGAGAGAGAGAGAGAGAGAGGCCCGAAAGTTACCTCATGAACGCACCTGAGCTGTGATTGGGAGGGGTGATGGGGGTTTTCAGGTAGTATTCAACAGTGGAACCGAACTTGCTACTGCTCCTACCTGTGCTACAGCATTAGATTTGCTAGTGCTTATGTCCTACTAACACTGTTAGTAGTGTTCCTGAGGACTGTACCAAAGTTCTCCATTGTTTTCTTTTGTGAAATTGTGCTGTGGTGTGTCTTAATGAGCACCAAGATGATAGAATATGATCTACGAGGTGACATGTTATATCATTAAAAAGCAGAAAAATCAATGAGTTTCATATGGAAGTTTTTCCAAGGAGTGTACAAATGCCCATGTAAAGCAACAGCATGAAACTAGAGCCTGGTATGTTGACATTTGGTAGGCAACTGGTCTCCTAAAATTATTCATGGTTGCATCATTAGATCTATTCCTTCCTTCCTTCCTCTCTTTCTGTATGAATGACTCTATGCATATTTGTGTGCATCTCTGAAAACCTCTAATTAGATCTGTCTATAGCAGACAGTGTTGCACCAACACAACCCACCACAAACACCGGACTTCAGCATCACTCACACAGCAGACGCAGCATACCAAGTACACTGTGGTACACTTAACAGCACAAATGGAGAAGACCCAATTTTACACCTGCAATTGAAATCCCAAGTTAAAAGTTAACAGTTCACCTCAAAAACGAAAATTCTGTCATTACCTACTCACTCCCATGTCAGTTGAAACTTTATTTAAATTCATTTGACCACCAAACACTATTGAAGTGAACGGTGCGATTGTTTAGAGATCCAAAAAGGGCGTAACATGACCGTTAAGTTTCTCAAATACATCTTTTACTTGCGCTGGGATTCAACTTACACAGCTGGTCAAGACTTCAAAATGTACTGAAAGTTGACCAAGGGAGTCTGGGGGCAAGTAACCTTGCCCAGCGCTACTGTAACCAAAGGTGCTTTCTCTTTTCCTCTTAGAAAACGAGTGTTTTTGTCAGTTTTACCCTGACATTCTGCCTTCCGTCGAGAGCACTTCATTCTCGCGGACACACCACGGATTCCCACACACACACACGCACTTTGTGTATGGCATCTCAATCAACTAACTCTCCCTCTGAGTAAGGACTGCCATTATGAAGCTGAGCCACAGCATTGTGAGCGTCTATAGTGCCAAGTGAATAGACTCTGAAAGGACCAGAGCTCATAGAAAAGCCTTACAAGTTACAGCTCCGTCTGGGCAACCTTGGCCTTATATGTTCATAAAAACTCACATTTCCAAACCCTAGAGTCTGAGTAGCGTTTGGAAAATAGTTTGAAAAGTGGAATGAAAGAGCGAAAGAAAGCAAGATCCGGTGAAGCTCAGTGGGTGGAGCAACACACTAACACTGCCAAGGTTGGAGGTTTGGTTCCCACTGTTACACCTATATGGTGCTGTAAGGTGCTTTGGAGAAAGGCGTCCACCAAATGGCAGATGTTATTTTAAAACCAGGGAGGATGGTGGAAAGTGGGGCAGGCTGAGTGATAGAAGGGAAATCAAGCAGTGAGAACAGAAGAATAAAATAAAAATCAAAGTACAAACTGAAGATGCAATGGTGTGTCAGATAGAGAAGGGGTGAAAACAGAGATGGAGGAAGTCAGGTAGAGAAGAAGGGATGAGAGGAAAGAAAGAAAGAAAGAAAGAAAGAAAGAAAGGAAACTGAGAAGAGAGATGGAGGGGAATATAGAGCAATAAAGGAAGAAAGAAAGAAAGAAAGAAAGAAAGAAAGAAAGAAAGAAAGGAAACTGTGGAGAGATGGAGTGTGCAGGAGCTTCTGTGTTTGTTGAATGGAAGCAGATGATTCACACACACAAAAACACACACTTCCACACACAGACCCTCACACAACATAGTGTTGAACCGCCTCATTTGGGAGCTGATGTGTTGGGGAACGACTGTTAATGAAGGAACGTAACTCTCTAAAGAACCAGATAGGTCACACTGTTTGTGTGTGTGTGTGTGTGTGTGTGTGTGTAAAGAGACAGCATGGTACTGGAGCCTCGGGTGTTGTACAGTTTCAACAGGATTGCACACAGACACAGACACAGACACACACACACACACACACACACACACACAGAGCAGACAAACGAATCTAATTAAAACACAGACATGACAGTCACTACTCACTGGCTGTATGTGTGGCGTGTATGTGTGTGTGTGTGTGTGTGTGTGTGTGTGTGTGTGTGTTTGTGAGCATGGGTTTTCATATGTGTCTCTACATGTGTACCCTGCCTTTCTTGCGTGACTGTACTTTGTGTGTGTGTGTGTGTGTGTGTGTGTGTGTGTAATCTCACTTATTTCAGAGTGTGTAAAGCTGCCCTCTGACAATTGAAGAGATGCGTGACACCTCACCTCTTCCTCATCACTGGAATAAAAAGTCAAACTCGGTGCTGAATATTATTGAATTTATCTGCTACTGAACATTTAGAAGATGTAATCACCTAAATATTAACCGCTGAACACTGTATAACCTTTCGGAGTGAAAACCTACAATTCATATATAAAGTAAAGCTCCCCTCCCATTGAGAATGCAGAAAACGGTCCGGTCTTCTCTTTAAGCATTCTCACTCTACACTTGGGGAAAATCAATAGCTGCTTTCTTACAGCAGGACATCACAGGGTTTATAATACAGGTTCAAAATGCTAATAACACGGGGTCAAAAGCTCCATTTGCTTATTTCAAACTATAGCCCAATTGGCAAATCACCCCTGCTGTGAAGGAGAATGGGAAAACCAGTCATGGTACGTTGTGTTGGGGGAAATTGGGCGATGCGGCTAATGAGTAAGCCCTGTCTAACACTGTTTGCCCCCTGCAGTGGGAGCCGTCCTATTAGGAATGCAGGGCAGCGGCCCCGTCTTGGATTAATCACAGCGACTGACTGGGGGAAATCAATGAGCTAAATGCTAACACTTTGGCCTGGACACAGACAGACAAACCGGCCTGTTAGCGGAGGCCAAGAGGTGACTGTCTCACTCCATGTGGAGAGCTGCGGGCCACAAGAAAGAGGGGTGATCAGTGTGTGTGTGTGTGTGTGTGTGTGTGTGTGTGTATGATCACCCAAAATCACTGATCTCTACCCCATCCATCATCTCAACTGATGTAGAAGTCATCATCAGTCTTGACGGACGGGCAAAATCTCAGCCAATATCTTCTATCTTTTACTACTACATTCATATAGCAGTGAGTCGATGCATATGGTGTGTGTATCTAAAGCCTATTCAGTACAATACCCACAGCTTGCTAATGCACTAGGAACAAGCTTATTGGCTCTAAATGGGTTAGACTGTAGTCGGATGTGACGTTAGCCTGGTTTCCACCACAGAGCCGAACACAGCCACGGCTCAGCGCTCACTCATTATTCATCTCCACTCAATTTCCCCCCCCTCCCTCCCCAAAACAACATTTCTCCAGCTCTAACTAGAGATGTAGTGGTAAATAAAAATAAGCTTGCGGGTAAAACTATTCAGTGTTTTGCTTTATAGGGAATAGTATTAATTCATGAATTTTAAAAGAAGGATACCGAGGCTCTTCGACTTGCAGATAAAGTAAATGCTGAGGTGAACACATGGGTCTTTAATCAGTGTTGTGGTAAATAAGGTGAGTGTATATAGGTGCATAACCTCTGCTTGGGCACGAACAACACAAACTATTGACATTATAAGCAAAAATATAAGCACTCTCTGATGAAAAATGTATTGGTACCATCTAAAAATACATAGCATGGCAATATTAATCATCAGTCATTTGGGCTCTGAATATACATTTTCAATAGACACATCAAGACAAAGCAAGGACCTGCATAAGAGATAGATCAATGGTAAATCTGACTCATACAAGAAGTAAATAGTTTCTCATATAGATGATACAAGGACAGACTTCTCTATTAAAATAACTATGCCCATCAATAAGGAGGCATGAATAATTACTCTCCTCCTTCAAACCTGGGTAAGTCAGAGCTTTTTACATTAATATTTTTGCATTATAGGCATTTAGCTGACGGTCTTATCCAGAGTGATTTCAATAGACCTTTTTCACAAACATGGCTGATGTACTTGCAGGGTATAGATCGGTTCTCACCAATGCCAGCAATGTTAAGAAGCCAACTTTCTGTCTCCTCCAACTCTGTCATCACTTATTTTGTGTTTCAATACAGCTTATAACACAATACAGGTGTTGTCATTGACACATCTTTCTGTCTCGGTTGTCATTGACGACTGAACAACTATAAAAAGTGTTTTGATCGAGGGTCACAAAATGCTAACAGCCCAGAAATTACCTTCAGCCTTGGTTAGCCAGTTAGCATTTTGTGACTCTCGATCAAATCACTGTTTTATAGCAGTGCAGTCGTCAATGACAGCAGAAACAGAAAGATGTGTCAATGACAACACCTGTATAAGCTATGTCGAAACACAAAATAAGTGATGACAGACAGGAGTCGACAGAAAGTTGGCTTCTTAACATGGCAATGGTGAGAACTGATCTATATCCCACAACAGTGAAGTGGAAGTACTGTACGTCAGCCATGTTTGTGAAAAGGGTCTATTCCTAGATCGCCGACATTATAAAAAAACAAAATGAGGAGTGCAAAGTGTATTTTTAAAGCATAGATCCAGTATGCTTGTGTTTTAGGGAGAACATAAAGACTGACCCTTAGGCGAAGGTATAGGTATATATCTCAGTATGTGGCTGTTGCAAGTCAAAGTGCTTCTGTTTCAGAATTCAGATTTCAGTTCTTAACCCTGATAACCCAAGAACACTGATTCAACACCGAGAGAAGCGCTCCTCGAACATTTATCAGTGTTATTACTAATTCATGCATGCATATATCAATCGGATACAATTTACAAAGTATAAATTGAATTTATCTAAGGCTGGATGAAGGCTAAACTCTCTTTCTTGAGTAAAATTGTAATCTGCCACCTTTCATAAACGATTTCCCCCCAAAATAAACAGCTGGGCAGACTGAGACTAAGTGAGTTCAACACCACATGCCTGCTGCCAACAGGGATCCAGTCTCAGCAGGGAAATACTTTCAAATGGACCAACTCGCTGATACAGACATGTTGATGTAAACTAAGACCTGCCAAATAGTGTCTTTGGTCAAGAGCATTCAAATTCTGCAGCTACAGTGTGTCTTCCTGGGTATTGGCTTCAGTATGACAACAGTCAAATGCAACTATTTCGGTAGGAGGTGTGTATAGGCTAAATATTGCACAGGAGGATTGATTGATTGATTTCTCCTCCTTTTCTCTTCTTTTCATTTTCTTCATTCTTGTCCAATTCTGGCCTCTAACTGTCAGGGGATATCGGTGTAATGTTTTTTCCCCCACTGCTTTCTACCTTTTAAACCTCCACCCCCCCCAACACACACACACACACACACACACACACACACACACACACACACACACTAAATCGCCTCATCTCTTCCTTCCTTTCCGTCTTTCACCACCCCTCTCCACCTCTCCACATCCATAATGTTGTCCTTCATCTCTCCTCCTTCTCAATTCCCCCCCCCCCCCCCCCCCATTTAAATTCCCTTGGTGGCATGACATAACATAATGCTGCATGCAGGATTTCAGTCGGGATTTCAGTCGTTTCTTTTTTCGTCAAGTGTATCTATAATGACTGAGTTGAACCCCCCCCCCCCCCCTCTCTCTCTCTCTCTGTCCCTCTATCTTTTTCTCAGTTCAATTCAATTTTGCTTTATTGGCGTGACAGAGAAGAAACGCATATCGCCAAAGCAATGTGGTATCAATTAAGGTCATATTAGAAACATTAACAGATGACTTCTCTCTCTATATCTCTACCTCTCCTACCTCTCCAACCCCATCCCTCCCTCTCTATTCACACCTCTGTCTCTCTCCTCCTCTCTTCCTCCCTCTCTTCCTCCATTTCTCCTCCTCCCAAATCACATCTTGTGGGTCTGAGCATCTCTTCTGCTACATTTCACAAGGATAATTCCCTCTGCTGCATCTCTCTCTCTCTCTCTCTCTCTCTCTCTCTCTCTCTCTGTCTCTCTCTCATTACCTCTCTTTTCCTTTCTCTGTCTCTTTTCCTTTCTCTCTCTCGCTCTCTTCCTTTCCTTCTCCCTCTATCTCTTTTATCCTCTCTCAACTGCACTCTCTTCCTTGCTCTCACACTCTCCCTCTTTTCCTTTTTCCTTTCTCTACATCCCTCTCTCTCTTTCTCTCTCTTCACTCTTATGCTCTCTCTCCCTCTCTCTCTTTCCTCTCTTTCAATTGCGCTCACTCTCCCCTCTATTTTCCTCTCTCTCTCTCTCTCTTTCACTCTCTACCTCTCATACAACCTCTGTCTCTCTCCTCTACCTCCTCCCCCCTCTCTTTTGGTATGTATCTCTCTCTCAAACCCCCCCATCTTCTTTCCAACCCCCCCCCTCTCTCTACTCCCCCTCCCTCCCCCCTCATCCCTCCATCTCTGGGTCTCGCCAGTCGTTTACACCTCCTCCCCGAGTGCTATTACAGCATCACTTTGCATTTAGATAACCATCGCCTCGCCGGCCCAAATTGGTCCGGAGCGAGAGGAGGAGGAGGAGGAGGAAGAAGAAGAAGAAGAAGAAGAGGACGAGGGAGAGGAGAAAAAGGAAGAGGTGGAGGAGGAAGAGGAGGAGAAGGAGGAAGAAGAGGAGGAGTTGGAGGAGGGGACACGGAGGTTCAAGATAAAGCCTTCACGGCGAAATCAGCGATGCACGCAGACACACATAAACACACATACATACACACACACACACACACATATAAATGCAGATACGGAAGAAGCCCCTGCAGACGGTGACACACGGGGAAATTTTAGGGGAAATACAGACCGGCAATTTCACCACCAGCAATTACGATCAACAGTATTTTTTCCATTACACTTTCATTTTGTCTCTCCCCCGCTGTGTCATCCACACACATTTATTTTGTCCCACTATCCCCGTCCCCATCCCCGTCCCCGCTGAAGGCAGAGTTACGCCAAAATGAGTTGCATTATAATATTTCTCCCGTATCATTACGCCTATTCTACCCTTCAAAGCCGAGGAGCGGTAAGCGTGTGAGTAGTGAAACGGAGAAAAATTAAACTTCACACTTTATCTGGCGTCCTGATAAAAGTATTGTCGGTACAGAAGTGGAATGTTCATTGTTGGGTATAGCGTTTATTTCTGTTTATTTATATTTCGGCCGGCATGGACTCTAAAGACACTGAAAGTACTGCTGTTACTGCTGTTTGCCTTTGTAGGATGGATTTGTATGGAGACAAATAGTACTGATAGACCCTTAGAATTAAGTTTTTACATGATCACTCTTATCTGATACAGTTATATAGAATATGATGTATCCCAACCAAAGAAAGTAGTCGGTGTAAGCGTTTCCATGGTTAACAGCTAATATTCTCCTATTGAATGGATTGCCAAAGGTTCATACCAGCTTCATCCTGAAGATGAAAGGGCTGCCATTCGACCATATAGTGCCTTGCGGTTTATCACTGGGGATACTTTCAGAACACACCGCTGTTTGCTTTATCAGGAAATAGGATGGCCTTCGCTTAGTGTTAGAAGCGAACATTGTCTTGCTGAATAAGTTGCCTTCATACCTTACATCTCTTTCGAAGCTCAAAGCTATCTCTTGTAAGACACGTGCAGAATGTTTGACTCTTGAAACTCCCTTCATTAACACTGGACTTGGGAAATTAGCTTTTAGTTTTTACGCACCGTATAAGTGGAACAGGTTGCAAGAACTGCTGAACCAAAGCAGATTGTTTCACTCAATTATTTTAAGCTTTTATTGAATGATATGGTAACAGTGGAGTGTTCCTGTTTTTATTGATCTGCAAAAGTCTTTTATTTATTTTTATTGTTATTGCTATTATTGTTATTATTAAAGGTCCCATATTCTCCACTTTCCAGTGTTTTATTTTATGTCTTGAGGTCCATTCAAAGCTGTGTGTGTGGTGTCATGTACCAAAAACACTCTCAATCCATTTTTACACGTTCATTTTCCAGCATCTCTCTGAGCCTTACCAAGAACAGGCTGTTTCTGTCGCTGTGTCTTTAAGGCTCATTAATATTAACGACCATCTGTTCTGATTGGCTAACCGTTTCAAGAGTGAAACGTGAGACGCCGCGGCCCGGCAGCTACAGGTAGGGAAAACTCTCCGGTAATAAACAATGACAACCGCTCAACCACTTTGAAAAAAACACTTTGTTAGTCTATTATTTCTTACAAAATGATAATGAGCGAACCTTTGTGACGCCACAAAGTTACAGAAGTCCAAACGGCTCGTTTAGAGGCTCGCTTTTCTAATATGGATTGTGTGGATTTAGTTGGCGACCGTGCGTTTTGAAACTTTCACCATGTTTAGATAGCACATCCAACTCCTTTATAATCAAAGGAAAATCCTGTTTTACACCATATGGGACCTTTGAGTTCAGGCGTGTTCTCAGGGGGTTATTGAAAGGCATTCTGGGAAACATAGGAAATCACTAACTGAAGTAGAAGTAGATGAGGCAGGTTGAGGGAAAGTGGGAACATCAAAAAAGTAAATTACAACACTTCATCACAAAATAACTCCTGGAATGCATTGAACATCACAGATTGATGATATAACAGTGGAAGAGGATCTGAGGATGGATTATACCTTTAATGCAATATTAAAGTCCATGTAAACCCAGCTTTTGCTTTGATATGTTCATTAAGTTTAAGTGATGTAACTCACCTGTAATACCTGTAAGCCACTCTTTAGATATGAAGCCTCTCACAAGACACTAACACACCTTACAAGACTTCCTCTCCCACATACAATGTAGGCCTACTTAGCTGATATTATACCATGGCATTTGATCCTATTAAGGATAATTTATTGCATGTGATAAATGTGGAATGATTGCTGAATTGACCACTGACTGGGTATCTTGACTGTTTATTTTAACTGTGAGTTTTTTTATGCGACACAACAAATTGCCTCATCCGGTCTTCACTAGCTACATTGTATTTGTATTATGTATTTGTATTACGTCCTGACTGAGGTTGTCAACATAGCCGACACTGGAAGACTGAGCTGCAGCAAATGTCAATGGAGGATAATTCATTCTCACTCAAGCCGATAAGGCAAATGGTGAACCTACTGTAGTGTTTAGACACAGTGACCAGTCAACATCATTGGTGGATGATGAGCTAAAGCATCTCATGCATCTACCTTTTCACTCTATGCAACACACACACACGCACACACACACACACACACAGGCACACACACACACACACACACACACACACACACACACACACACACACACACACACACACACAGTTATTGGTCAAAGTGGAAAATTTTCTCATTGTAAGGTTGCCTAGGAAGTGATTGGAGGCAAACTCAGGACAAGGTCTTGAAGGTCCACAAGGTGCATTTATTTACTGTGCTTCCATTACACATGTAAACATAGACAAATGTAAATAAAAATAACAAACAAAATTTTCTTACAGTGACATAAGAAAACTGAGGAATGAATAATGGCAACTCAAAATAAGGCACATAATAATAACAATAACTTTATTTTTATAACACTTTTCTAAAAACAATGTTTACAAAGTGCGTTACATACAATAAAACCCAAAGAGAGAAAGAGAGAGATTAAATAAAATAAAGTTGAATAAAAACAAATAAATAAATAAAAAATAGAGAAGTAATAATAAAAGGTAATACAATAGATACACAGATACAGAACAGATAGAAAACAGATAGAAATTTACATAAAAGTAACCATGTACAGAGACACAGGCTGACTTTTCTCCGCCTAAGGCTAAAGACTTTGGCCTAAAGTCAATTGAGTATATAGACAGGTCAATTACCCAGGATCCTCTGTGTGGACTGTTCCATCTGGCCACAGGAGGTTTACCTTAACTGTATTTCAACTAGGTTGTATTATTACATTATGGAATATTTCACACAATGTCCCTTTAAATTTCCTTTCAACATACACCAAAAATTACAGCAGATATTCCAAAACAGTTCCCTTACAGCAAGACAACCAATATTTGGAAAATGGCAAAAACCCAGCGAATGGTATCTTCCGGCTTACTAGATATGACGTCATTCAAATCCTATTAACGCAACAGCAGTCGCGCCCCCCTCCCAAACAGAACCCCCGCGGCTGGAGTGCAGTAAGTTTGAAACTGAAATGAAATGAATATTAGTAGCTTACAACTCATCAATCAGTCTATAACGCTAAAGCAATAAATAGAAAGTAAAATGAAGCCATGTTTGGGTATTCTTTCCCCCCAGTTAATCAGAGAATGTGTAGATGTTAATGTAACAAAATGCTAGCTAAACATAAACACACCTGGGATAGTTAACTTGAACCAAGCTAACAGATAATATGTTGAATGAACATATGGATACAAACGGATTAGAATGGGAAATGGAAATATATCTGTGACAAGTGTCTGCCTCCTGCACTTTGTCACACTAAAGTGAATATGGTGTTCATTAATTAGTCTACTATTATTAGAAAATAGTAGTGAAACCATTTCCTCCTGCAGAAAAAATGTCTTTATAGGCCTGACTGAATATTTTTAGACTCATGGAAGTGAGATTATCCTTTTACCAACAACTTAATAATGAAAATCCCACTGGTTATTAGGGAAGCATTTCATCTGCCCACTGATGTCTTTGTCATGGCCTTCCCTTCCTGTATTTAAGTTTATTTGGAGTAGTAATAAACACAATTTTATAAAACATTCATAATCTATGTGAATTGAATGTACTTCCAAGTTTTGCAAGGGAAAACAGCATTCTGCTCATGTATTCTGTAACGTGTCTTTTTTCCGTATACATGATACACTACCGATCAAAATAACAAAGTATGCTACGGAATTACTGAGTGACTTAATATTGCACTATAGAGAGATATTGCTTACCTGGTTTGGTCTGCTTTCATCAACCAATGTTTGTCTGTAAGGCATATTTTGCAGCAATTTGGTATGTTTTTATTGTGTTTTTAGTATATATCTTTTACTCTAAACCCTGTTTGCAAAGCAAATTTGGTAACATTTGGTGGTCAGAAGGCATTATAAGGCATCATAAGATCATTGTGAGTGCATGATATAATCAAAGCATAATATAATAAACAACATATACTGCAAAAAAGGTAGGGTACTGAATACTTTATGGGGCAAATGTATAGTTAATGACATGATATTGAAATGAATGTCATTTTCTGATGTTTACATTGTAAGAAAGGGTGATCTATGCTTCTCATGGGTTTATAATCTGCTTGTAATGCTTCACAATGCACTTCAAGCATAGTGTTGCTGCAAATTCCCTTAAGGGACAATAATGTTTGAATAAAATGAACAAATTAGCTAAAGGATAGTACTCCTGTGACTCTGAAACACTAAAGCCTGCTTTGAAATGTGTATGAAAGAGGTGATGATACAGTCAAGCTTAGCATGTTATAATTCATCTCGGTATAAAGTGGAAAGCGATTCCTCGCTTTCCACTTTATACAGAGATGTGTGTGTGTGTGTGTGTGTGTGTGTGTGTGTGTGAGTGTGAGCGAGCTGTGAGCACCACTGGCTGGTTGGTGGTCCATATCTGCCACTGTTGAATCCATAATGATGGAGTACAAACACACACACACACACACACACACACACACACACACACACACACACACACACACACGCACACTGCCCCTCTCCCTGTAGCCACCAGAATCAGGTCAAGTTAAGATGAAATGTAAATGTTGGCTGTGGAAACGGAGACGATGAGGGCTACTCTCTCTCTTGAGATATGTGTTTTTAAGTGTGTGTGTTTCTAAGTGTGTGTGTGTGTGTGTGTGTGAGCTGTTGACCTGATGACGAGGGGCTCAGACTTCCTCTTTATGGTCTAGACAAGTCAAGGAAGAAAACAAACAAGGGGAGGACATTGTGTTGACGCATGGGATTAGAAAAGGAAAGAGAAACCTGTTCAGTGGTCCAGCTGTTTCAACCAAAACACTGTTTAACTGAATGTTTATCAAGGAGCACGGTGCTCACCAGACTTAAAGGGTAAAAACAACATGACCTACACAGGCAGATAGAAATGAAATGAATGAATGAATGAATGAATGAATGAGAGACAGAGAAAGAGAACGTCAAACAGGAAAAGAAGGGAATAGGGTGGAGAATGAATGGGGAAACAGAAACAGTGATGCTGTACTGTAGATGAATCATAGCTTTACACCCGGTCTGGTTTTGTATGAAACACTGAACAAAAGCCACTGACCTTCCTCCCTCCCTCCCTCCCTCTCTCTCCCTCTCTCTCTCTCTCTCTCTCTCTCTCTCTCTCCCGCTCTCTCTCTCTCTCTCTCTCTCTCTCTCTCTCTCTCTCTCTCTCTCTCTCCCTCTCTCTCTCTCTCTCTCTCTCTCTCTCTCTCTCTCTCTTAATTCAATTCAATTCAGTTTGCTTTATCGGCATGAATGTCAGATGAACCGTGTTGCCAAGGCATCTGAATACAAAGAAAAATAAATGGAGGGGAAAAAAAATAAAAGGGTTATGCAAATAAATAACTAGTACATGCCAGTCAACATTGAGGAAAATGAGTCCCAAAAGTAAATGGTGAGTGCAGGCTGGATTTAGCAAGAACAGATCAGTGTAACACTTGATTCTAATCACTCCTTATCTCTTATCTGTACAAATTCACCTTCAGCCAGAGCTGAAGTTGAAGAGCTGAAGTTTTGAGTTATTGTTATTTTTTTTAAACAGAATAAATCATGTTATGTAACGCATTGTTCTATTATGACAAGTAAGATGTGGAAATTAAGATGCTGTGATTATTTTCTTGAAACTCTGGTTAGGCTGTGTGTGTTTTTGCCTTTGTGAGGGCAATTCCCCTCTGCTGTGTTCTTCCTGTAGGCTTGCCAGTGCGCACTCCCACTAGTTCCCGCTGAAGTCACTTCTTACTGCACCTTAACAGGCTTGATGAGGGAGGGAGAGAGAGGGGCACAGGCACACAGAATGGGTGCAGAGAATAATTGAGTTTTAATTAAGGCTACGATTATGGCTGAATATCAATATACATCAAAATACCTAGTATCCACATTACTTCATAACACAAATATCCTAATAGGCACTAATTACATTTCATTCTTGGAATTAACCAATCGGAACGTATCTGCACACCTGTGGATGATCAATATAAAACCTTCTCCTTTCTGGTGGCACAGTGCGCCTGCGTGACTCTGGTCTGACGGGTCACAGCTGTTAGTTGAATTTGACTTCTTGAGAGGAATGTCAGTATATTGGGTATAGGCTATATCTTGAAAGAACTGTTGTGGCTGTGAATACAGACCTATGGAAATTGTATATAGCCCAATGTAAAAAATGATTAAAATGACAGTAGGCCTAAGTGACGGTAGAGTACTTCTAATAATGATGACCGATGGCAATTTGCTTACTCAGCACCACGGAGAGCGGCACGACAACAGATCCACATTCAGTTTAAAACCGCCTCCCACACATTATTTAACTTCTTCCACAGTGTCTGCAAAACACAGCGATCACACCTGGAGGGTCTTTACTGTCCTCTCTGATGAGCTTTTTTATAAGGCATCATCGGACGAGGCAAAAGCTGTCCAGGTCGCGACAAATACTTTCCTGACTTTTTCCTCCTTTTCCCCGTCTCCCTTCATAGGTGCGTGCATTTTTTTCTTTTCTTTTCTTTTCCAGTGGGCTGGTTATCAGGCTGCATGTCTGATTTTACATTTTCGCTGTCTGATCCAAAATCGAGTATGAAAGCGATAAAAAAATATCCGTTAAAATATCGGTTCAATATCCCAAATAACCCTAAACCCTAAATAAATAAATAAATAAATATTACTACTACTGGCCTTGGCACTTAACCTAATTCTTTCTTCCTCTATCTTGCCTATGTTTACATAGCCAAGTGTTAAGTGCTGTGGTTTGTTCATGCATTATTCGGTTTCATAATGTGCTGCCACAAATGTAATATATTAATTGTGTTGCTAGCTAGTATTCAGCTCTGATGTCGTCGTATTTGTCGCACTTTAAGAGAAAGTGCGGCTCTGTCTCCACCTCACCTGTCGTTTAGTGACCACAGTCACTCAGTGTGTATTTGGTCAGGATTTGATATCTAGCACTGAAGAGATATTCTGCTCGTGTGCATTCATAATTCAGGGCCAGATAGCAGGTCAGTCTAAGTCCGAGTTTGAGTTTTGGTTTGATGTTTCCAGTGTTCCAGATAGGTTTGGTTGAGTCTAATTTGTGCTGAACTGAGGTGTTGAGGTTGGTCAGTCAGCTCTTGGGGTTGTAGTATCTCAAATGTCTTGTGTCTTGGGGACTTGATTTAACCCTTTAAACTCGGATCGGCTGTCTGCGGCCAGAGAGGAAGCAGAGAGCGGGCAGGTGTCTTCCAGACATTGGTTACCCTCTTTGCCGGGGTGGGAGGGCCAAAACTGACAAAAACACCTTTGCACTCTGCTCACAAAAATGAGCATATCTCAAAAACTAAAAGATGTACGTAGTTCAAATACATTTTGGAGTGTTGAGAAATATTTTGTTCATGTTCCTTACATTTACAATTTCTGTGGCTATATGTTTAGTGTGTGTATTTAGCAAATTTTGGTAAAAAAATTTCAATTTTTGTCCGATTTTTAATTTATGACACAATTTCAATATTTTTTCCAGTTATTATGGTTTATCGATTCACATAGTCTTTTAGCTTGGGTTGTGCAGATTATAGGGATATGAAACATTTGAAGATACTCAAAAAAATGACATCACAGTAAACAAAAATACCAGTGTAGGCTCTGGCAGACCATTTCTATTGCAGAGTATAAAGGCTTAAGATGCATTCAAATTTGAAATATTATTTTTTTTTAAAATATGTATTACAAATGGATAACGGCCAAATTCTGCCCTGCATGCAGTCTTGGTTGTTTTTCGTTGGATATTTAGGATGCTTCTACAGAATTCAGCATGCAGCGCCTCTATAGGATGCTTGTCCCAGCTCTCTTTCTCTTTCACACACACACACACACACACACACACACGCACACACACACACACACACAGTTTCAAAGGTGGAACGCCCCCAGCTAGCCGTAGCATTAGCAGCCCCCCCTGCTGTTAACCAAGGCCAAGCTGTAATTATATACGCATCCAGATGAGACAAAAGGAGGAAGCTCTGAAGAAGCCTGTGTGTGTGTGAGTGTGTGTGTGTGTGTGTATTTATACCTGTGTGTGGTGTGTGTGTGTGTGTGTGTGTGATCAAGCGGAGACAAGGCAAGTGTAAAAAGCCTGGCCGCTCTTTGAGCTTCTACACTAGATGAGTCTACCACTCTCTCCACCGCGCTCTCTCTCCCTCTCTCTCGCTCTCTCTCTCTCTCTCTCCCTCCCTCTCTCTCCCTCTCTCTCTCTTTCTGTAATGGCTGGTTCATTTGCGCTCGAGTCGAATCTAACATCACAAGGATCGCTCTGATCTTCTCAATGATCAAAAACCAAAAATAACAAGAAAGAAAATGGGTAAGAAAAACAAACCGAACTTTGACAAATAAAAAAAAGCAAAAAAAAAGCGTCGCCTGATCTCTCTCCTCCGCACCCCGGCGCGAACAACAAACGCTCACTGAGACCTCGGCTCTTCCCAGGCACAGAAGTTAAGAAACTTAATTTGATTTGTTCAGAAAAAAAGAAATACACTGAGGCTTTTTTTTTTTTTTTTTTTCAACGTCTAATTAGCTTCTTTTTCAGCCGGCTCTCTGAGGAGATTTTAATTATGATTTGGCGTCGGCCGGCGATTGCAGGATGAAATGGACGTTGTTGATCAAGGCTCTGTTGGAGGGTGGTGGAGATGGAGGGAGATGGAAGCAGACCAGAAAATGAAAGAGAGAGAGAGAGATAGTAACGGAGAAGAGAGAAGCGGTCAGACACATTTTGATTCGCGCCACGCTCTGCTGCACACACACATGCCCAAACCCATGTAGATTTTGAAGGCAAAGCCATTCAGCGTGTCAGAAGTAGCACTTAGCATGCAGTAATTAATTAAAGTAATAATCTGCAACATTTACATGTAAATAAACATCTGTTTATACTCTCTATTACTGATTGACAACACAACAGTGATTCAACCTATATACAGTTCGTGAAAGCTTTTCCATTGTCTGTTCTAAACAGCTGGTGTCTGGTAGCTCTTTCCTGGGAAAAATCCTCTGACGCACAGGAAGTGATGCGTTTTACATTATCGATTTGTTTGGAATAAACAGAAGAAGAAGAACTGGGTAGTTAGCATGAGCAGTGATAGCCACCATGGCTGAACAGACAAAGAAAAGAGAAACTCAAACTGTATCAACAGAAAATTCAAGGAAAAAGACAATGAGTATTACTTACTAAAGATGTATTTATTACAGATCTGTTGCACGCTTTATGGTAAATTGCTGTGTTTTCTTGCATACAACGTCAAAGCTGATGCTTGCTGAAACTAGGGGACGACTTCGACTTCCAGACTGTACTTATTCTGTGGATAACATAGCATAATATGTTACTGTGTTTTAAAATATATGAAATAAAGCTGAAAGAAGTTTTTTTTATGATTGCGTCTGGCTTTAAAGGAGCTGTTTTGCCACTTTACAGGTACAAACTTGTGCTTTTTTTGTACCAGGACTTTGAGGTACAAATTTGTCACTTGAGGTACATAACTGGTCCCTTCAAAGGTACAGATAAGTTTCCATGTCAGGGGTACAGCAGGTGAACAGTAGTACCTTAGAGAGTACTGGTTCAGTGGCAAGCCATTGTTCCCTTATAGGTACAATTCAGTTGCTTACAGCAGTGGTTCTCAACGTAGGGTCCGGGGACCACCAGGGGTCCTTGGGGGGGTTCCAGGGGGTCCCCAGCAAACTGATGAATTGTTAAACTTCACCATTATTTCATTTACAAGAAGTGAAGAGAATGTAGAAGAATGACTCTTTTGATCATAGTTTTTCTGTTATTTCTCTGCCTACAATACAGATAGTCATGGAATTCTGGACAAAATCATATCTAACAAAAAAAAAAATTCTTATATTTGGGTCTGACACAAAAAATCTTGTCAAATGGGGGTCCGTGGCCCTAATGTGGACTAAATTAGGGGTCCTTGAGGTTGAGAATCACTGGCTTACAGGATGAAGCAGTCCTGGCCTTTCTTTTCTGCTATGTGAGAAAAATCTCACTGAGAAGCTGGAAGTGACATTTTCAGCAATATTAAGTGATGTAGTGGTAAATAAAGAAGATGGTAAACTGTGGCCTGGAGTCAGTGAACATCATAAGGCATCACAACCACCGATATAAAGGAAAATACATATATATTTTCAAAGAAGGATTAGTTTATGCTTTTTTTTTTCTTTTTAAGGACCCTATCCTGATATAACTTACACCAGTTTGATACTTCTCAGCATGTTGTATACTATGAATTTACCTCATAAAGATTCAGTCTAAAAAATCAAATGAAACAATGGGTAGACTGAGTTTTTTATGAGTTTACCCTCCACTACATCTCTGCTTTCAGTGGGAAGTTTTTGTCAAAGCAATTTCAAGTATCAGCGGAAGCTGGCTCCTCCTCTTCAACCACCGACGGCACAAAGCGGTGACTAGATCTTTATTATAATGAACATTTTATCGATAAAGATTACAGCTGTAACAGCATAACAGGACGGTTGCGCATGACTTGGAGGTTTTTAGTGTGAGAAATGTACTCCGCGGCCGGTAGTGCCATTTTCTACCCATTGAGCCACATAAGACCACGGGAGTAAGCGGAAACACACTGACACACACACACACACATGCGATGCGTGCACACAGTAATCCGAGCGGCAGCGTATCATCTATGTAACCACATCCTCTGCCTCAGTGTGGAGGGGATGAACCCAACACCCCGTTGTCCTGTATGAAAACTCCCCAGTCATCACTAATATGGGCAGGAATATCAGCATCTAATATGCACAAGGGGACCGCAAAGGTCACAGCAAGGGGCCCGGGATGGAGAAATACTACACACAGATTCCTGCAGATGCCTTGAACTGACCGAGGTTTAACATGCGCCGCCACAGCTGCCTCCTTTGGGTGCAAATTCACTATTCTCTCCTTTCCTCATTCAAAAACTTTCACTGTATCCTGTAGTAGAACAAGAAGCACTCAAGCTGCCTAATGTCCTGCTATAACCACCGTGATATATGAAACCACTTATGCTAATGAGGTCATTAATTAAGCTAATTCATGCATTAGCAAATATTTTTATGTCAACATATTTGTCTTCACATAACACATGGATGGTAATAATATGAACTATAACTAATATGAGTTATAGTAGCTTCAAGTCAATACTTCACTCATTAGTATGCAAATGTATGCAGCAAGGTGCTCCAGAATCTAATCAGATAATTTACTCTATAGGGGGAACCTGTGGTGTGAGTATGAAGTTTTTATTATGTGTTGTTCTGGAGTTATTGTGTTCACAAGCAAGTGTCTAGACTGACTGACTTGGAGAGGAGAGGAACATTCTAAATACATAACAGCATGTGTATGCCATGTCATTATCCTGCACCAGTGCTGTATAGGACACTGCAGCCTTGCCTAATGTTAAATCTCAAAACTCTAAAATGAGTCATTTGAAAAATAACAAGGCATCAGTCAACATGTCGTCCCCTCTGGGTCAATCGGCAACAAATATGTCACCTTTGTTTGACCTATAATTGTAGCGCTCCCCCTTAGGTCAATCAGTGCCATTATGAAAACAGCAGAACGGAGTGGTGAGATGCATCATTTCCCCAAGTTTAGTCAAAATCCGATAAGCAGTGTATAGATATTGCGTATGACAGACAGATGAACAAACAGATGGGACCATTCCATAGTTCAAAATGACAAAAAGAAACACCTATTCTTTATAAATGATCACTGCCGTTACCATAAAACTCACTATGGAAAACGATTGACGTTTTTGGGCTGTTTTAAGATATTTACCTCCAAAATAACATTTTTGAGGATGGCATTTTTCCACATTTCTTTTCAGATTTTGAGTTATGAATTTTCGGGCAACATTTTTTCATCTGAAAAGAGAAATGGAGGGCCTGAATGAAAAGCTCCCTGCTCTAAATTGGCCGGAGCAGGCTGGTCTTTGAAGCAACAGACGAGGCCGGCAACACGACCGGCATCTCACCACGCTGCCGATAGAGATGATTTGTCAAGTTTCAAGGGAGCTGACCTTCAGCAGTGAACATTATTGAATATAGGCACACACACACACACACACACACACACACACACACACACACACACAAGCATATGCACACACACAAGCAGACGCACTCGCGCACTTGCAGAAAATACACATGCACACAAATGCATGCAAACACACATACACACAAACTGACACATACACATACACAAGTGTTCACACTCACTTCCATGCACAAACATGTACACAAATACACACATACACACACAAGCGCTCACACTCATGCTTGTACACACACGTGCACAACCCACATGCATGCACAAACACTTGCACACTCACATACATGCATAAATACACATGCACACACACACAAGGGCGTACACATACATGCAGAAAAAGCACATGCAAAATACACAAACATATACACACACATGCGCTCACACACACACACACGCTCTCTCTCTCTCTCTCTCGCTCACACACACACACACACACACACACGGTGAACAGCAGAGGGAAGCAGAAATGAGGCAGCAGCTTTCTGCAATATGAGATGAGACGAACAATCAATCAGTGTGAATAGGAGCCGCCTTTTACCAACCACATATCAAAGCATCTGATTAGAACAACCTTTATCGTGTCATTTATGAGCCCCGACCAGAACTGAAGGACTAAAAAGGCCACACGGCACCGCGGCTTGTACCGGGTCCGATGCTGCCACCTATGAGCGCCGTGGAGCGGTGCGCCCGGCGAGCCGCGGTTACGCGGTGACGCAGCCAGGGGGCGCGCTCCTGACGCCGAGAATGAACCTCTCTCTCTCTCTCTCGCTCTCGCTCGCTCTCTCTCTCTCTCTCTCTCTACCAGGGGATGCCGGAGTCTAACCGCAGCTCTCCTCTCATTCATGCAGAGCGCTGCTCTCCTGTGCGCACGGAGCTGCGGAGCTGAGCTTTGGACCCGGTAATGCTGCTGCTGTCTCTCTCTGTCTGTCTGTCCGTCTGACAAACCCTGTCGGAAAATGGAAATGTCTCCTGCAACTTTGACATCTTAAAAACATGCCAAGGAGGACGCGTGCGAAGGTCGATTTGATCCGTAAGTACGCCCAAACTTTTTTTTTTTTTTAAATTCTCTCCGCAGCCCGTTACTCTTCTTGGAGCGTTTTTTTTTTTAATTTTTACTGATCCGATCCGAAATGTTGGTGACATTCCTCCCCGTTCCTCTCCTTCCCTTCCCTCCCGTCCTTCCTCCCGTCCTCCGGTGTGTCTCCCCCATCTCCAACAAAGAGCCCAAATGGATCGGGCTACGCTGCAGAGGAAATCAGTGAACGGTTTTTGTTTGGAGGTCCGTTTCATTCTTGCGCTTCTAAACAGTGGACGGCTTGTTTTGCGCACACGGGGAGAGACGCGGCCGGGCGCACTCCAAGGTTGCGGATGGACTACCGGCGAAACGATTGAACGGCCGCTTTTCTGATGGAATTGGGCAAGTTGTTGAAGGTGGCGGATGGCTTGATTTATTGGCAAGGAACTGCGGATTTTGGATACAAAGTAGCTGCAACAGTAGCGGTGTCTATAGACTGGTACAGAGTATAAGCTCTGTCGCGGTGCTCCTTCTCCCACATGCCTACACAGCTATAGTGATCCTATGGTAAATGTCAAAGGCATACAGTACAAATATCATAGAATATTATAGAGATTCCATAGGAGATAGAAATTATACCTCAAAGTGCGATATGGTCGCTATAAAGCCACTATTGAACACCGCAGACACACTATAAGTCCCTATAGGAGTATCATAGGAATGTTGTCATTTTTTGTTATAGATTATCAGTATTTTCACACACACACACACACACACACACACACACTACCGTGGCTGTTGCGGTTTATTATGATTATTCTTTGCTCCTGAGCAAAATTATGAATATGAATCGCCTTAACGTTGCATCTGCGCTGAACTTGGAAACACTCTTTATGTCCACTGTGCGCGCGCGCGTGTGTGTGTATGAGTACATGTATGCGAGTTTGTGCATGTATGTGTTTGTTCATGCATGTGGGCTTGCATCTAAGTTTCTACATGTATGTGAGTGTGTGTGTGTGTGTGTGTGAGTGCACGTGCGAAAGTGTCATGCATGTACTGCATGTTTGGATGTGTGTGTGAGTGTGTATGTGAGTATGACTGCATGTATGCGTGTGAGTGCTTGTGAATGTCTTGGTGCATGTATGTGAGTGTTTTTTCAGGGATGTAAGAGTGTGTGTGTGTGTGTGAGCGTGCCGCCCACCCCCCACCACAGACACACGCACACACACACACACACACACACCACACACACACACCATCATATTGGTGTCGCATCAACGTGCTCTGACAGTTTCGTGTCACCTTATGAATTTTTGACTCGAAATGCGTAGGTGAGGCAAACGGGCTGATTGGTGAGAGACACTACGGGCACCGAGCCACCGGTTTGGCTGCCAAGGAAAGAACAAATCTCTCTGGGGGGTGTGTGCGTGTGTGTGTGTGTGTGTGTGTGTGTGTGTGTGTGCGTGTGAGAGAGAGAGAGAGATCGAGATCTGAACAGTCTTTCTTCCCCCATACCTCCCTCTGCATCTTCTCCACAAGCCCTCACATCTCCCTCTCTCTCTCTCTCTCTCTCTCTCTCTCTCTCTCTCTATCTGGGGTGAGAGTGTGTACGTGTATGTGTGGAGAGAGAGAGAGAGAGAGAGAGAGAGAGAGAGAGAGAGAGACAGAGAGAGAGATGTTAGGCTTGTGGAGAAGAAGATGCAAAGGGGTGTATGGAGAAGAAAGACTCGGGTTCAGACTCTCGCTTTCTCTCTCTCTCTCTCTCTCTCTCTCACACACACACACACACACACACACACACACACACACACACACACACACTCGCCCCAGAGAGAGCAAGAGCATGTGAGAGAGAGAGAGAGAGAGAGAGAGAGAGAGAGAGAGAAAGACAGACAGAGAAACATGAAGGCTTACGTAGAAAAAGATGCAGAGGAGGGGATGAGGAAGAAAGACTAGTGTGTGTGTGTGTGTGTGTGTGTGTGTGTACGTGTGTGTGAGACGCACGCCGCCGACTGTGCTGGGACGCGTCGATAAGGGAGAAGCCCTGAATATCACCTCCACTTTGTGGCTGAGGCGTGACATGCGAGGCGACGGCGTGCGTGGTTTGCGACGACTGATGTCTCCTTACGAGGCTGCGGAGTGCGTCGGGTCTACTGACACGGGTTTGAGTCACAGTCAGACCGGTGCGTCCGCTTTGAGCTCCAACCCAGTTAGCCTACCTTGTTTATTCTTAGGCGCTTTCATCGTCAATTTGTTCGTTGAGAGGATAGTCCTTCGTCTCTCTGTGTATCTATCTGTCGGTGCATCGTAACATTCTTTTGCAATACATTCCTATTGCCTAAGTCTATCAGTAGGACTTTTACAGTTTGCATGTGTGCAACTTTAACACAAACCGGTCACATTTTAATGATGCTGAAGTGAGATTTGTCTCTTTCATTTTTCCCTGATGCAAAATTATTAAAACATTCTTAAAGAGACTTCTGTTTTGTTTGTGGTTCTCAATAGTGACTCTATCAAACATGATGGCATTTTTTATCACTATAATATTCCTATAGGGACCTATAGGACACACTATAGGTCCCTATAGGAATATTATAGTGTGGTACTCAATAGTGAGTTTAAAGTAACCTTATCGTACGTTATGGTATTTTTATCTGCTATGATATGACTGTCATACTCATATAGAGACTGATGGTGTGTTTGTGGTACTCTACAGTGATATCAATGCTGGTATCACTGTAATACACCTGGAATATTCCAATAGACTGTGGTACAGTAGTTAGTTTATAGTGAGCTTTTTGTACTTCATGGCATTAGTATGGGATTTTCTGATTTATAGTCCCCGCCTGATATTTTAAAGGTGCAGTTTTGACCTTACTATCCTTGATTGGAAACTGCAGCATCCTGCGTGCACGGATGCAACTTTACTGTTGCATAAGCCTGCTCTGTTCATGGCGGCGCTCTGTTGACACTGAGTTTTATGAGCCATATTACCACTTGGGTGCGGCGGGACTGTACCGGCCGCTCACCGCCGCCTTGCCCGGCGGGGAGCTTAGTTTGTTTGGGTGAAAGCGCCGACCGCCGCCGGGGGGGGGTGGAGTTAGTTGCGTGTGTGTGTGTGTGTGTGTGTGTGTGTGTGTGTCACTGTTCAGACCCCGGCTGAGCTGAGAAGCCGCAGCCGATCGACGCCCGCACCCTGTGGTCCGTCTGACTTCTGCTGCCTCATACCTCACACGCCTGTAATAAATACACGGGGGAAGATGGATAGCAATAGAAGCACAATAAACTGGATTTATAAAGCGCTTTTCACTCGTTCTGCTGCAGAAACACCCGAAGGAAGGACGTGTAATCGTAATGTGTCCATAGGATGTAATATAAATGCCATTTAGAGGAGGGCTTTTATCCGAAGCCTACATTTTAAACGCCCCCAACCCTGCCATGCTTTCTCCCATAGACCAGACTGCTAAGCAGGCTGATATTAAATGGCAAAATATCAGAGTGCATATCATAAATAACTGCTTTTGTGAAGTCAGTGTAGTCCTGTGGGGTGACTGATTAGCACAGACAGGCATGTGGATCAAATAGCACACATGACATGAGAGCACCATGTATGGTTTATCAGTACAGCATGCCCGCTAGCTTACGTATGCTATCATAACCAAAAGGCATGTGGCTGTGGAAGGCTTGAAGTGCACTGTGTCACTTTCCTCTGTGTCTCTATGCCCCTATCTGTCTCTGTCAGTCACGCATTATGATCCGAGGAACATCCAGGTAGCCCGAGCTGTGACTGGATATTACAACAGTGAAATATCCCTGTATCAAGATGATGGGAATGTAAATGGGAGAGCGCAGTCAGATCCTCAGCCTTGTTTTGCATAAAATGTACAATAATCCTGAGGATGGCGACGTGCTGTGAAAGGAATTACTTTAACTAAGCAAATGAAGAGGCTGCTTGTCTCTCAGGGAGGTGAATGTCACTCTGCGGTTGAACCTGACATCGCGCAGTCGGGGTTGAACCAATCAGCATCGGAATTACAGCGATACCAAAACATTGTTCCTTATCATTATATGATATAATACATGATATGCTATGATACAGATGCTGATTTGACGTATTTTTTCGCTTTGTTTACTGATGAGCCGGTGATAAACGGTTAACAACTCCCACCAGCAATCTGAGAGAGAGAGAGAGAGAGAGAGAGAGAGAGAGAGAGCTTTTAAGTCGGCAGCATTTTTCTCATGCAGCCTCCGCAGTGAAAGGCCAAGGCAGATCAAACAGGCCAGGGAGATTGAAATAGTCTCTCTTGTAAGGGAAGAGATGCACAGAAATGACAGGTAACAGCAAGACAGAGGTGGTGGGTGCCTTCCACACACTTTCTGATTGCAGGGTTAGTTAGTGTGTGTGTGTGTGTGTGTGTGTGTGTGTGTGTGTGGAGGGGGGAGGGGGTCATTATTTTCCATTCTAGCATGAGTAAGTAGAATTCTGCTGTATTGTTTTGTCAGCAATTAAAAGAAAATCAGCAGCCCATTTTCTTCTTCTGCTGCACAGACTCTACAACTACTCCTTTCAGCTCGTTGCCCCAATTGGGCAATTTCTGCCTGATGTTCCATGCTGTCTGAATAGTTGGAGCAGCAAAACATTCACTGTGTGTGTGTGTGTGTGTGTGCACTTATGACCCGTAGCTCAGTGTGTAGCCAATCGAACCCACGTTATTGAACTCGTCTGTGTTTTCTGTACTTCTGCAACATCACTGATCTGCACCTCACTCTCTCACCCACACACACACTTGCTGCATGACACACACACACACACACACACGCACACACATCCTCCCTTCACCCTTCTCCTCTCCTAGCATATTTATAGCGCTGGGCCAAGGCCAAAGTTAGATTCTTGTTTTTTCCTCACTTCGCTTTCAGACACAGATCTATCTTCTGTTATCTGTACTGACGGCTAGAGTTTCCCTTGGCCGTGGGGGAGGGAGGGGAAGGAGGACAGGAAAGAGGGGAGCGAGAGGAGTGAAATGAGAAAAAAGGAGTGAGGAGGGGAAGATGGATAGACGGAAGGATGAGGAGGGATGACAGAAGTCTGTCTACTGCTGGCTACTAACTACTATCTATCTGACTATCTGGCATCATATCTTCCAGGCTTAATTTGAAGGATAATGTCAGCTGTCATTTATAGCTAAAAATGCAGGCAAAATTGGAGATACAAGTTTTTTATAGTATAGTTAGTTCAGGAGAGTCTTAAGTTATGACTTGTCTGGCTAAAACACAGACAAGGATCTTCAAGGGTTATTTGGTTGGAGTAGTAGTTGTATATAGAAATACAATGAGTCAAAGAACCCTCTGTTTTGTTAAAATAGGAAATAGGCAAATCAGAATAAATAACCGTGTCGTTCTTGACTTCACTGCTGATTTGGAGCATTTCATGCTTTCTTAAAGGATTCTTTATAGCAAGAAAAAAGTCCTATCTAGAGCCATTGAGAGCATAGTCAACCTTTGCCATGATACAAGCCTAAAGAACCATTTTCAAGTAGCATACATAACCTTTTTTCAAGAGTGATGGGTTTGCTCTCCCTTCATCTGGATTTCTTCCCTTGTTGCCCTGTAAAGCACTTTGTGATGAAGCTGCTTTGTCAAAGCTGCACTAGGCAACTTTGCATGTTGGCAGCTCAAGGCAGAGGTAACTGTATTTTCATTTTAACTGAAATTTTAAGGAGTTCAGTACCCAGAAATCCTGTAAGGTGATGTCAAACTGTTAACCAACCCGGCTGGTCTGTGATACTTTATACCAAAGGAAAAAGGAAAAGATCTAATGTTGGTGAGTCCAGCTTTCTCTGGACGGAGTGCTGCTCACTGCTGTTTAGGAGACAGTTTGGATTTCACTCTGAAGTTTTGATTCGTCACTTGCTTTGAGTGGAGAAGTGTCCATAACCAACACCAGTATTCCATTTTGGCAAACATGGTGAATGTACAGCGTAGTTAATAAAGCTTCAGTTAGTGGGGATGGGACGCTTTTCTCTGTTGCAGCCCCGCTTTGTGATTTAGGCTGATAAGAGGGGTGGATTTTTACAGAAAAAATCTTGAGTAGTGCAGCTTTAAAAGCACTTTAGAAATGAGTCTGACTTGACTTCTAGAGGTCCAGAGGAGAGAGGGTAAGAGAAAAAGAAGGATTGGGGGTTGGAATGAGTGATTGTGGGGCAGAAAAGTGGAGGGTCGAGGAGGGATAACAGGTCTGTGAGGATAGAAGGAGGGTGGGGAGATGCTGTCCTGCTATCTGGCCCCACTGGTAGGGTTTCCCTTGGCCGAGGGGAGGAAGGAGAGAAGGACAAGATAAGGAGAATTGAAGGAAGGAGGGGAATAGAGAGGGAGAGAAAGGGATGGAAGAGGTCTAGTTCCTGCTATCTCTGCTTTTCGCTATGCTGAGAGAAGAGTGGAATAGGATAAAGAGAAGGAAAATGGAAGGTCGTAGGAGCGAGGAGGACAAAGGGAAAGAGGAATGACAGTTGCTACATTTCCATCCATTTGTCAAGCAAATGTTGAGCGAATATTTGAAATGGAAAGAGTTTTTCAAGAACTGATTAGTATTGGGCGAAACGTTATTGTTCTTTAGTGTCAGCTAATGTCGGCCATATTTCATGCTGTCTGAAGACAAAGACAAAGAAATGCACTTGGCGATATTCTAATACACCAACTAATGGCCATACAAATACAGCAGGGACTAATAAATGGGAGAGACAGCGCTAATACATTTCTGGGAAGTCAAGATGGACAGATATTTTACATGCAAGCATTGCTACGTCACTGTTTCTGTTGCTTTTTTTCATATAATTTAATTATTGCCAAAAACATTTCCGCCTCAAGCTTTTTTGACGATATTGAGGAAATTGTGTCAAAATGTGCCGTTTCCATTTAGCCTTTCTAATTTGATATATCGGAATTTGCATACAAATACTTAGATGGAAACCTAGCTAGTGACCTAATTGTCTCCTTCTCATTTGCCACTAGAGTTTTCCTTGGCTAAGGAAAGGGAAAAGGACGAGAGAAAAGGGAGAAGGGTAAAGAGAGAAGGAAGATAGAGAGAAAGCAACATGTGAGAAAGTGAGAAGAAAAAGGGTGAGGAGGGAAGAGAGCAAAGACAGGAGAGTAAAGACAGGGAGAAAACGATGAAGGGGAGAAGTAAAAAAAAAAAGGTGAGAAGGGGATGCAGATGGTGAATGAAGAAAAAGGGGAGGCGGTAAGCAAGGAGGGAAGGAGAGAAGGAGGGTATTCCTGACAGTGTGACTCAGATGAGAGGGCCGAGAGAAGGAGAAGGAGGAGGGGATGGATGGATAGAAATGGAGGGGGTAAGCATGAGTCAGTGCGATGGAAAGTCAATTCCCCCCCGTAATGACGGTGATAATGAATGAGTAAAGAAGTGAGGAGGGAGAGAGAAAGAGAGGGGAAGACTTGGGTTAGTCACTCAATGAGACGGCTTTGCTGTCCTTGCTGATTTTGATGACTAAGGTTAGACCGATATATATATATATATTCGCTGATATATGAGGCCGATATTGGCCTATATTTTGTACTATTATTTTTTTTTAATATCAGATGTCTGACCAGAGAAACCACTCCAGTGCGGTGCGGGAGGATTTTACTCCACAGCATCAGGGTGTCACTCTGTAAAACCTGCAGTGAAACCTGCCTCAACTTGCCTTCACCCCAAAATGAAAATTCTGTCATTATCTACTCACCCCCATGTCAGCTGAAACTCCATTGAAGTTGGTAGGACACACAGCGAGTTAGCCCCCATAGTTCCGTCTCTTCTTTCTCCCAAACAATTAAAGGTACTTTAGAAAAGCCAAATTCTCCATAAAATGTCTCCAAACTGCTCATACAGCATAATCCAAGTGTTTTATAATGATCGCACTGTGGCCTCAAAAGCGCAATATTTACCTCATTATCTCATATTTTTGTCACTGACAACGACACCCTACTGTAGTGAGCGGAGGCGTTTGCCAAAGCATTGTCAGTGAGGAAATTATAGGCGATAATGAGGTAAATATTGGACTTTTTGGACCCGCTGTATAATCGTTTGGCTACAAAACTGTAGCCAAAAAAACTTCACTCCCATTATAGGGCCAAGCTAGGGCTTAATCATCCGCCTGGTTTCTACTACTGAATAAAACAGGAGAATCCAGAATATAGTCATCCCTGTTTTCTACTGCAGGGCCAAACGAGGCTCGCCAGGACTGGAGTCAATATTCATATCCCTCAATTTCCCACCAAAAAAAAAGAGGCATTTGTGCGATTCTTTTTTCATCTTCTTGCCAACAGGAACAATTTGCCAGCTGGGTTACAGATTGAGATAAACAAGTAGTGCCATCGATCTTGTGTTTGAAACATTTTGAGTCGGGCCCCTGGCAGGTCTCACTTGGCCCTGCAGTGTGGAAACTGTGGCGAAATGACAGGAATGACAGCACAGTCAGCAGAGAAATGCTGAGTCAGTGAGCACAATGACACTCCCCCCGATCATCACACGCACACACACGTGCACACACACACACACACACACACACACACACACACACAGCAGCTCATCTCATTCTGTTGAGTGCTTAGCCAAACACAAACTTTTATGTGCGAGGGAGGGGTGGGCTTAAGTGTGTGTGTGTGTGTGTGTGTGTGTGTGTGTGTGTGTGTGCATAATGTGTTTGAGAGTGAGAAAAAGGAACAGAGGACTGCATGTGAAGACAACAATATAGAAATGGGGCTAAATCAAGTGTGTACACTATAGAAAATGACAAGTATCATACTGCACTGGCAGATAAGTTTTCCATGAATTTCACTTGACTCATGTCAATATGACTGCTTTCAAGAAATAATCACGAAGCGAGAAATTAAGTCTTCAAACAAGAAACTTTGAGAAAATGTCCTTTTTTTAAGGCAAATATCTTGAAGCAAGTTACATTAACACATAAAGTTATATTTATGGAAACCAGCAAAATTATCTGCCAGTGCAAAAACTTTGACTTTGACTCCAAGATGTGGCCTATAGTGCTAATAAAAATACAGTACATACAGTATGTACAGTAAATAAACCTGATGTTTCTGTTTTGATTTTTGATGCGTGTTTGTTACTTGTGAACCTGGCTTAAGCTACTGAATCTAGTTGTCTACATACATCCCCAAACAAGATTTCAGTGTTTTCTTGTCGTTTTCTGCTCTATTTGAGTCTCACACTTGCTGCTACAGTTTCTATGAGAAGTGATGCAGGTTTTCTATCCAGACATCTTTGTGTAAATAAACACTGCAATTTGGTCTAGATGCTCATCCAATGACGAAGCACTGCTCCACCGACCTTTAGCCTGTCTGGACCAGGATAATAAACCGCTGGGTTTCGCCCTCACCCAGACAAGAGATTAGCCCTGTTACAGCGATGCTGGATCAAACTATTACCTTACTTCACTTGCATGAGTGGTGTGATGACATGCAAGCACGTTTGAGGACACCAGACACAACAGAAAGCAACCGGGGAGACAGACCCAGCCATCAGTGGTTTTGGTTGACATCTTTTTACATGAGAGAGTGTAGAAACTCTGCTTCAGCATTAGCATTTTTAATCTATCAACCAGCACCAGCAATATCTTTTTAGCTTTTATAAACTTTTAGTTCAGATGCTGTTGGTCAGCGTTATTGGTCACAAATACCCAATTTTTTTCTGCTGTAAATACATTTCTAAGTTTACAAACATCTGGATAAAGTCCTGCTTGAACCTGATTGGCTTTTGCTTTACTGCATTTGATGAATTTCTTGCTTGAGTTGAAACATTTGCCTTTTCAGTTCGCACCACCTAGAGCGCTGATCCCCTCCTTCCATTGACTTTGCATGCATTTGCGGCTCTTCTAATGTGTTTTTTGCACGTTCTGTCTGAAGGAAGGGGAAGGATGATAAGAGATAGACGGTCAAGATGCTTCAACTCCCACACCACAAAGTGAACCACAGGGTCAAAAATGTATTTGCCCTGCGTATGGCTGCCTTTATAGCGTGTTGATGCATGGGGAACATTTTAAAGCAATGCAGACGGGGCAATTTAGCTTTTAACAGACGCGAGGGGTTGCAAATGGACTGGAATTTGCGAGAAAATGTTTGAGTTTGGTGGAAGCAG
The DNA here is from genome assembly GCF_048128805.1 of Centroberyx gerrardi. Taxonomy (NCBI): domain Eukaryota; kingdom Metazoa; phylum Chordata; class Actinopteri; order Beryciformes; family Berycidae; genus Centroberyx; species Centroberyx gerrardi. The sequence continues at coordinate 25,873,824 of NC_136010.1, read as the reverse complement.
CAGCGAAACAACCACAGGAGCAGCTTTTGTCTAGTGAGATGAATTTACTCAATAACCTCTGCCTAATGGGGCCGTCTATTATTCCCTCTTTCTGTGCTTGTTTCTCTCTATTTCTCTCTCTTTCCCCCTTCTCCACGGCTCTCTACTGTGTGTTATTCTCTCTCTATCTCTTTATTCTCATTCTGTCCTACCTCATGTACCTATCTGTCTTTCTCCCTTTCTCTCTTTTTTCAAGGTTCCTTAAAAAGTCTTACATTTATTATGTAAATGTAAGGTCTGAAAAAGTATTAAAATGGCGTAAATGTCTTTGTGCTCCATGTTCACTCTTAGATGAATCCAGAACAGGGTTAATAGTACAATCTTTACTAAACACAGTTGGAATTTCCTGGTGTCCATTTTCTTATTCTGCCCATTTATAGTTTTAGAACTTTCATTAGCTCTTTTCAGTTGGAAATAGGTTGGTTTTTGCCAGCTTTGTTTCTATATTTTGGTTTTTAAATTGGTCTTAAATTCAATTCCAGGTAGAAAAGGCCTTACAGTAGAAAGTCTAGTAAATGTGTTTTTTGCCATCCCGCTTTACTCCCTCTGACTCCACTTTCTTTTCTATTCACTCTCTCCCATCTGTTTCTGCAGTTTAGGTGCAGTGTACGACTGTTTCATTCCTCCTTCGCTCCCTCCCTCTCTCTCTCTCTCTCTCTCTCTCTCTCTCTCTGTCTGACTAGTACTGTTAGTTTTAGAGATCTCAGCAGAGACTGACTAAAGGAAGCTTTGCTGCAGGCAGCTCCTTCTCCCTAATGAGAGGAATGGAGTCATTCACTACATACATACACTACTACGCTTTGTGTGTGTGTGTGTGTGTGTGTGTGTGTGTGTGTGTGTGTGTGTGTGTGTGTGTGTGTGTGGATGTGTGGATGTGTGGATGTGGGAGTGCGTGTGTTTGTGGCAGCGTGTTTCTGTGTGTATGGGGTGGGAGTTTTTGAATGTTTATGTATGTGGTTTTGTGTGTAGGTTGTGTGAAATGGTGTGTGTGTGTGTGTGTGAGTTTCACTCCATGCCTTGCTCCGCACACTGTTTCAAATTCTTTCCTCTTGTGAAACCGAGGAAACTGAACAGTTTATGCGGCTGGTGAACACAACATTTTATTTTCCCAGTGTGGGCTGATGTAGTCCTCCTCTTTGCTCCTGGAGGAGTTCAGCTTTTCTCCTCGTATACTATATTCTAATCTCTGTGCATACAAACAGTACCTGCGCCTGTGTGTGTGTGTGTGTGTGTTTGAAACTGCGATAAGGGGCAGTGTGGTATGGACGCAATGGATTTAGTCAAGTCTGTCATCCTGGAATGATAAACACACTCACAATATCGCCACCAGTGCACCATGGGACACAATCTACACTTCTCTCTCCTACCTCCACTTATAGCTGAAGAAAACTTTTTATTGGTTCAATAGTTACAGCCAGGTGTCCTGAAAGTATTGGCTGGGAGGTAAACTATGGGATAGAGCCCAAAATTGGTTAGGGACCCTTTGCTGATGGATCCCAACAGAAGGATTTCAGGTGACATAACACACCTTCTGGTGGCCATATTGGAGGTCCTCAGCTCTGTGAACAGCTGGTTGTGTTTCTAAATGTACAACTTGTCTGTCTCAACAGAATTAAATAGACATGATTCATTTCTGTGCTGTTTTGGACTGGGAACTGATCATTTCATCACTGATCCATCTGATTGATTTTGTGTTTGTCAGCTTGCTAGCTAGCTAACCGTAGTATCTGGTGAGCTAACCAACAGCTAACTGTCTTGTTGTTAAAACATCTGATTAGCTAACGTATCTTGTAGAAACTAGCGTTAGCAGTGGCTAGTAGTCACATGTTAACATTAAAATCAATTGCTTTGCTAAATTAGCCTGCTGGCTAGTTAGCTAGCTAACAGTTTGATCAGAATGTACAAGATTTTAAGGAGTATGAAGTATGAAGGAGTGAAGTGTTTCACCCTGACTGACTGACCCTGAATTAGCCTCTTGATGACCAATAGTGCCATAATGATAGTGCTGTAGTAAAAAGACAATACATAGAAATAATTACATGGGAATATCTTCTCAGGTGACCTTTGACCCTGTGTCTGTCACTATATCCCACTATACTGAATCAGGTACTGGTATTGAACTACATTTGACCAGTGTTGGGCTTGTTACACAAAAAAGTAATATATTGCTCATTGCTCGATTCTCATTTCAAATGTAAAGTTACTACTTATCACTCCCTGGGAGCAGTAATTGCTACACTGCTCTTTATATTATGTTAATGTCACACCCCCAACATTGGAGACTGCATCTACTCTCCTCCCTTCAAAAATCAGGATAACTTGGTTCTCTCTCCTGTGACTTAATATTAAGCCTGATATGGGAATAATAAGTCATTACACATGTAGCTACTGTGTAAAATAATAATACAGCAACACGTTACCGCCCAACACTGCCTGTGACTGTCGTATATCGATTTGCTGTTCACTGTGTTGCACCCATGCCACTATCATGGATGAGTCAATTCCATACAAACCCAATGTTGTACCACGGCAGCTGGGGGGATTACTCTGGAGAGAGAGAGAGAGAGAGAGAGAGAGAGAGAGAGAGAGAGAGAGAGAGAGAACATGAAAGAGTGTGAATTGACCATGAAGCTCAGCCCTGCTCTGAAGGGATTAAAAGGGGTTAAACTGTAGGGTGAGATAAAGACTGGCATTTCTCTGTCACACACTCAGGCTACTGCGGTGTGTGTGTGTGTGTGTGTGTGTGTGTGCATGGATTTCTGTATGCTTGAAGCTATGTGTGTGTGTGTATCTAAAGAAGTTTGTATGCATGTATGTGTGTGTAGTACAATACTGTGACCTATAACTAACTACCATGTTTCCATGCTTGCAGACGTGTATGTGTGCATTTGTGTGTTTGTGTGTGTGCATGGATGTCTTTTTGAAGACATCCGTGTGTGTGTGTGTGTGTGTGTGTGTGTGTGTGTGTGTGTGTGTGTGTGTATGTGTGTGTGACCTATAACTACCATGGGGCAGGCAGGCAGTCCCAGCTCTGAGCAGCAGGGGATTACAGATGGGTTTTTCTCTGCATGCTGATGCTCAGAACCAGAAAAATGATGGTATGGAGAGAAATACAGAGCAGAGAGAGAGGGAGTATGTGTGTGTGTGTGTGTGTGTGTGTGTGTGTGCACATGTGGGCGAACGAGTGAGAGAGAGAGATTGCTGCTCCTGGTGCTGGTAAAGAGTGACTTAGTGGCTGTTAGGGTTGTAGTACAGTACAGGGACACAGTGCAAGCCTCAGCTTATCTTCAGCACTTCATACACTGGTGTGACGGTGAACTTATATTATATGTTACATGAGGAGTAACATGAGAAGCAGACTAAGAGAAAACAGAAGAATATTACTCCCACTAATCATAAATTAAAGGTTTGGTTATCTGCTGTCTAGTGCTGGAACCACAGGAACGAGCAGATTAATTCAGATGAAGAATTGCACTTCATCACTTCATAACAGCATTTTGTATGTAAATAATAGTCGTGCCTACACCTGGATTTATATACTAGAAGTTAATTTTTTCCATTGTTTTGTTTTCCGATTGTTAAAGGTGCAATGTGTAGTTTTTTAATTATCAATATATCATTGTCAAATTAGTTGTGATACCTTGGTATAATTACGGTTAACAAATGAGACGACTGGTAGCATCTATCACACGCCAGCGGTATTGTTAGCGCTAATGTGTCTCTAAATTGACACAATTTCCCATAAATCTCAATGCTTTCTTCAGTCCAGAGTTTTCTCTTTGGCTTTACTGAAGAGGATAAACATGGCGGAAGTGATTTCTTTGTCTTTACGCTCCGATGTGCTAGCTATCTGTTTTGTGCCGTAAAGAAATCCAGCAGATTTTCCCGCCAAATCTGACCTGGTGGCTCGCAATGTAAAATGCAGTGTAAAGGCTGTTAGAGGCTGCCAGTCTTCTTGCTGATGGTCTCATTTGTTCATGGTAATTATACTAATGTCTCAGAATTAATGTGGTGAGGATTTATTGATGTTAAAATGCTTCATGTAGCACCTTTAAACTGAGTAGAATTCACCTTTAACATGGCATTGAAAGACATGGTCTGCTTCAGTTGAAGTTGATTTCCATTTCTTGCTTTCAGCCTGCACAGGATTTTGCAGCACAGAACAAGCATGCTTTCAAACACCCCCCTTCTCGCCCTCCTCCCCCTTTCCCTCCAATGTTTTTTGGCGGCCCTGTCTGGGTTCTGGAAGTGATTACCATGCCAGACGGACCAATCAGATAAGGCCATTGCAGCGGCTGCAGAGGGTCATGGGTAGGGGTTAGAGGTCGCATTCCTTCCTCTCTGATTAAATCCACACTTCACACTGCTACACTGTAAACTGTCACAGCTGTGTGTGTGTGTGTGTGTGCGTGTGCGTGTGCGTGCAGCTAAATCTAGGCTTCAGTGTGTTGCAGTGTATATAATTGTTTCAAGAAGATGCCTGGGAGAACATCATGAATCATAGGCGGCCGCACGCGTTCTGTACATTATCATTACTCCTGTACAGCAGGAGTCATTACTGCATAACAGAACCCAAATGAGAGATTTCAATTCTCATCATGTGGGAATACCAGGAATTAGACCATGCCATCCATACTGGATCCTGACACATAGATTAAGATAGGATCAATAAGGCTAATATGAAACTTTTATTAAAAATCAGACATGGTCCAGCCAGTGTCGTCCCCCTGCGATACGATGGATATGATGCAGCATGTTTGATTACATATTGATCAATACACTAGTTTTCTATGGGACATTTTGATTGGCTTCCACAAGTATGCATGAATATGTTTTGTTTAATATTATTATAGTCTAAATGCTGTTTCAGAGACTTTTCCACACTGTAAAGAATACAATTCTGGGGAGTACTTTTTGTTGTTTTTTGGCATGAACATGGTCACATTTATAGATTTTGAATATTGGAACAAAATATCAGCTATTGGCAGCTTTGATCAGAAAAATCACACATATCAGTCAAACCCTAGTTTAAGACACACTGCTGTGTTTTTGTTATGTTCTATCAGAATTGAAGAGACACTTCCCTCTGTGTTTGAGTTTACTTCACATACACTTGATGCAGCTGTTATTTTCGACATCGGACAGTCTTTTTCTTGCATGTGTGCCAATGCCAAGCTGAACATTGCCGAGCCGTGCTAATGGATGCATGGGTTTTTTTATTTTTTGTCTCGGCTCTGTGTTTCTGGCTCTTTGCTTTACGCTTGGAATCACAGCACATTTTTTCCACATTTCGCAGGCTGGAAAAAGAGGCTACAGGGCCAGAGCGAGGCTGCTGTGTTTCTCACACACACACACACACACACACACACAAACTCTCGTACGTGTAAAGACACACGTTTACATACACGTCCGTGACCTAGGTTGACCTCTTTCAGATGCACACACACACACACACACACACACACACACACACACACACACAACCCACACTCTGCTTCTGTGCTTTGTGCTAATTCGACAATGCCTTGTGTCTGTGTGTGTGTGTGTGTGTGTTGTGCTGTATAAAAATGAGTTTCAGTCACATTTCAGGCTACATTACAACCACAAATCAACAGCATTGCTTCCAGAGAGCAGCTGATTGGATGACGTGTGTGTGTTGATTTGATTGTGTGATATTTTACGGCCGTTGATTTGACGTTTATGTTAAATGTCTTGCCTGTCAGTGGGAGGCTCTGTCAGCTAGTATGACATTACTACTCAAATGCGATGAGTATATCAACTCTGTCCCAACAGCTGGCTCTCTGCGTGTGTGTGTGTGTGTGTGTGTGTGTGTGCATGTGTGCGTGCGTGTGTATTAGCATGCTAGTGAAAAGGCATACATGTAAATCTGCATGGGTCTGCATACATAGGCATGCATGTATATGTGTGCGTGCGTTGAATGTGTGTGTGTGTGTGTGTGTGTGTGTGTGCGTGTGTGTGCACTATAGGGCTTATAGTGTTAACCCAGTGCAGAGGTCCTTTAGGGAAATGAATGGGCTTGATACTGAGAGGGGCCGGCGCAGCCAGATTAACAGATTTTATCACCGTAAATGGAACTTGTTTCACAATCTTTGGAGCTTTCAATCTCTTTTTCACACACACAGACACGCTTTTTTTCCCCCCTCTTTTCACACTCTCTCACCCTGTTTTCGGACACACATTTCCTTTTTTGACAGATGTTGCTGGTGTTTGCGTGACATCCCCATCTATTCTTGTGAATGAGTGTTAACCAAACGTCAAAGATGTGTTTGTCCCACTAACCTACCCTACTTAACCAGCCGCTATAGGAACCCATACACAGGCAGCAGTTTAACATAAATTTTTTTCAGTATACGTGTGTTCCTCAATGGCCATAACACCACCCTTAGTGATTATGTCCAGTTTGCAAACCCTTTCCATGCCAATGTATGTGTGTTAATGTGTGTCTTAGAACTCAGGCTCTTGTATCTACGACAAGAGAGCTTGGAGAAGCTGCTATAGCCAAGACAGACACTTTCTTTGACATGCATCCCTCCTTTACATTATTCCTTTCTTCCCTTATGCCCTTGTATCCTTCCTCGAGGCACAGTACTGGCCTGGATACCTGACAGAACTGTGTTTAGGTGGAAGCGGAGCCGTCCACCCATAAATAAAAAAAAAAAAAAGTGCCATTGAAGGTGTTAATAGCTTTCCAGTGCTTTGTGAAGGGAATGTTCAAAAAGCTGATGTAGCCAAGCGAAAAAATAAACAAATTCAGCCTGTAAGATGATATTTGGCCAATATCGCTTAACAACAAAATGTAGTTCCAGGAACTAATAACTGAATCACTAGTGGACTGAAAATGTTCCAAAACACTCAAAATGTTGGATGCAAGGCCTTGGATGGAAGCTAATGTTTCTCTAACACAACAAGTTGTGTTACATATCTACTGCTGGAAGAAGATGATGGCAACAGTAAAGGATGCATGTTCACAGAAATGGAATGTGGCCCCTAAATCATTGCCAAGGCCTGGCAAAGAAGGAAAGGATGCTTGTTTGCAGATTGGAGTTTTAGTTATACAAACATTCTTGCAGGCAGAAATAATCTCATTGGTTGAGTTAAACCTAAAAAAAACACAGGAACTCTGGTCAAAATATAAACAACAATATAAATGGCAATGATGTGTCATTTCATTCATTCATGACCATGTCATTCATGAATTTGGGAGGTCAGCTAGGCTAACTAGCTAACCTAGATAACCTAGACTGCAGACTGAGTTCTAGGTTTCATAATGTTACCTCTCTTACCCTTTGCCTTTTTCACTGGGCTTTAGTCGAAAGTAGCTATTGGCTGCTCAAAAAGTCGTCAGATGACATCATATGCAAATTTTCATATCAATGTATAATCTACAGTCCCTGTTTTAGTGGAGGAAGGGGGGCTGCGCTGTGGGAAGCACTGTGATGATCAGACCTCTCTGGATTAGACAAGCAACAAACACAATTTGGCCATTTATCACCAAATGCTTTGGGATTCAACACATTAACATTGTTCCCCATGCTAGGTGCTTTTTTGAAATAAAGTCACTTAAAGGGTGTGGAAAGTCGCTAAAGATTTTGCTCCGCCCACTGAGGTTTAACTCAACCAATGAGATTATTTCTGCTTCCAGAGCAGCTCTGCCTCTGAGAAATGTTTGTTTAACTACAACACCAATCAGCAGCTTGGAATAATGGAGCGTGGCTCCTTAATCATTTAAAGTATTACACATTGGTTTTGTGCAGATAGAAAACTTCCTCAGCAGGTGAGCTCTACTTGTAATCAAAAGGATGCCTGTTCATGCCTCATGCCTGCAAAAATATCCATCTTAAGTCATGTAATCTAACATTGAGTCTGAAACCCTAACCCTAAATTTTACATTTCAAGTGAAAGTTCTACCAATAAGGTGAGATCATTTCACTTGTTTCCAATGCAAATCAACTTATGTGGAGTGATCTGACTTATTCTGCCTTGTTTCAAGATATTGACACTTTCCCCAAGAAAACTCAGGGCCTGCATTGAAAACAAGTCGAATTATCTCACCGCCAATTTTTCAACTCAGAATTTAAGAAAGATAAGATTTTACGACTAAACGACTTGTTCAGATGGACAATGCCGGTGTGCAAGGCATTGTAAACGACAATGTGTTCGTATTGAACTTGTCAAGTGAACCGAGCGTTAAAAGGAAAGTAGCTGACAAGAAGCACTAGAGAACGACTTGATGGCAGCAGGCCATGAAGCTACTGAGAGCATGTATCTTCACTGCTGAATTTGCAGTAAGAAAATCAAGATTTATACAACTGAATATGAGACTAAATAACTTGTTAAAATGGGCATTTTTTTGCCCTTTAAATTATGTTATGAACTGAAAATCCTGTGACCTCCTCAGGGGATTGTGTGTGACTCCCAGGTTAGGAACCAGTTTTCTAAGGAAAGGATATACAGTATGTTTACAGTATTAGATTGCTGCCTTGGAGCAAATCCACAGAGACCAGGTCCCCTCTCTCTCTCTCTCTCTCTCTCTCTCTCTCTCTCTCTCTCCCAGGCCTTGCTATGCTCTCACGCCCTCTCTGACCCCCCGACACAGGGGTGGCCCCTCCACATGCCTGAAGGAAAAACTCTACAACAGCAGTATTAGTAGGACCCTGGCTGTAACACGGTCTGACTGAATATTTATTCAGCAGCGGCGGGTCCCCGGCTGTGGATGGATGGTATGACTGATATTGATATTTCACTGCGGTACAGTATTTTCATTTTCCAGCATGCTCGCCTCAGTGTGGCTGTGAACGGCCGACCGGTCAGCGTTAGCCGCCCCTAGGGTTTGTGTTTTTTTCCCCCCTTGACTCTCTTTATCAATAAATTCAAACAGGTAAAATTACTTTTGAAAACACTCTTGGAAAAACACTTTTGGAAACCTTGAACTTGGTCTTTATTGTGTTTTGGTTCTTGTTTTATTTATTTTTTTGCCCTTTTGTATTTTATTCTTTATCATTATTTATTTTTCATTCAATATTTATATCATATTATCTCTTATAATTTATTGGTATATTTTATTATTTATTCTTCATTATTTCTATATATTTACTCTCATTATTTCTTATTATTATTTTTATTTACTCATTGTTATGTTATTTATGGCTCACATATTTCTCACAGTCTCTTGGAAAGCACTTTGCTACTCTGCTGTGATAAGTGCTCTATAAATAAAGGTTATTATTTTTGATAAAGGACGTCAACAACAACAACAACAACAACAACAACAAAACCCTTTAACCTGGCTGGGATAAATTTGGCCTTTGTTCGTTTACGTGTTAGGTATTATGATTTCCAGACTGAACGGAAAGCAAAACGAAGGCGCCGCTCGCAACTAGAAAAGCGAACATATGTAGCTGATTATTTATGAAGCCCCATGGGCATATGCCTGCCAAAAACTACGCCAAAGTGCTATACCAAAGTGAAATATTGTTTTCAGGTTAACAAGAGCAGTGCTTGGATATCTGTAGCTGTATTACATGCAACAAGCTGCGGGCCGGTCTTCCACATGACTTGGATAAATAGAGCGAGAGAGCATGGTTGGAGGGTGCGGGTTAAGATGTTACGTTAACAAGAGCAGCGTCAGGGTGTGGATGTGTTTGGAATGGAAATGTGTGTTAGTGGAACTTAGCGATTCGTTTGTGCACGGCTCTGTGCAAAGTCCATATGGCGCTGTAGGAGGAGGGTTATTTAAGTGTGTGTGTGTGTGTGTGTGTGTGTGTTTATGGGAGTGAAAGAGACAGGAGAGGAGGACAAGAGAGAGATGTATATCATTGTTTTTGTATATGCATGTGTGCCCTGTGTGTGTGTATGCATTTCTGGGTGTTTGTATACTTGTATGTATGCGTGTGTTTATCCATCAGTGTTTACCCCAGTCTGCTCCCATGTTAACTAAGAATGCACTGTCATTCACAACGCCTTGTACACTGCAAAAAATGTCCACCTTAACAAATCATTTAGTCTCATATTGAGTCTTAAAATAGTTCAAAATCTTTTTTTTTTTTAAGATTTATTTTTAGGCATTATTGACAGAGAGATAGTGTGAGAGAGAGACAGGAAGGTATGGGAGAGAGAGAGGGGAGAACATGCAGCAAATGACGGGGCGCCCCAAAATAGTTAAAAATCTTGCTAATGGGGTGAAATAATTCCAACTAGATAGTACTTACTAGAGCGCATGCCTCCACCAACGCTATGCAATTGTCAATATATGCCAGTTCCACATGTTCCACATGATTTTCACCAAAAGTTAATAATTTCTCCCATGCCACATTACCAACTTTTTCACATTAGGAGAAGTGAAACCGGACATGAGATCTGCCTGTTCAAATTCTCACCACTTTTAAGCATTTTAGCCAACAACACCACATGGCCGATCAGCTCTATACCTGTTCAGTGGCCATTAGAGTGCCCTTCTACCACTGGACCAAGCTTTGGAAAAATTGGCAGGGTGGATATCTCTAAACCGGAAATGATCTCTCCAGTGCCCCCATGTTGATTGATTGGGCCAATAATGGAGGGTTTGCCTCTTCTTCTGTCTGCTTCGTACATTATAAGCCTTTTTATGAGAAGTCACGCCCACCGCCACGCCCCCCTTTGGCCAATCGGTGTGAAAAGTTAATCAGTTCTTCCTTGCCCCATAACCAAACTTTACATAAAGTTTCATCCAAATCCGTTCATAACTTTTGGAGTTAACCTGCAAACAGACAGACAGACAGAATGAGGTGAAAACCCCCATCCGAGGGTAATTATCCCCAAAGCAGTTTCACTTGTTTCAGGAATTTTCTAGAAACAAGTGTCAACAAGTGGTTCAAACAAGAGGTTCAAGAAAAACAAGAAACAATTTATCTCACCTTACTGGCAGATTTTTTTTCACTTTTAAGGGAAAATAATTTAAGGATCTGTACTAGATTGAATAACTTGTTAAGATGGACATTTTTTGCAGTGTAGTTGTAGGGAGAGGGAGGGTTATAAACATACACACACTCAACACATGGGAGCTGTGCTTTATAGCTACACTCTTGAACCTTGAAACTCTAGATAGTTCCACTTCCAGATGAAGGCTTTATAAATTGCCAGCAAACCAAATCTAAATGTCTGTTTTGTAATTTGTAAGCATGTTGTGATGTTACATACATGTCTTTGCTGTCATTACTCTCTAATAACAACAGTGGGATACTTTACTTCTCCTTGTAGGGAGATTCTCTTTTCTCTTGCTCCCCTCCACAGGGAGGTCAAAGGTCAGGTTCAGCTACAGAGCAGAAGCTGGTAGGGTTTCAGTGTCTTGCTCAAGGGCACAAGGTGCTACGGTTGGAGAACAGCCTGTTTAACCACTAGGCCACCCCACCGCCCCTAACAATGAATAGCTTTGCACTGATGACAGGCATAAAGAGACACTGGAGGCAGTCGGTTAACTGCACCCAGCAGCAGTTGTTGAGGAAGTGGAGAGTTTGTCTCCTCATTATTGCTGCTCAGAGTTTCTCAGCTGTTCTGAGGGTTCGACCAAGAAGGACATTTCTCTGCTATTGCCTGGAAGAAAAAGATGCAACACTCTCCATTAGAAATGTATCTTCTATTGTGGCATTGAAAATGTGACGTTTTGGACATACAGAGCTGGTGGGTGAACATAATGGGACAAGAAATTAGAAGGTTTTTAACGGAGGGAGTATTGTCTCTGTTTGTCTCTGTTCAGCCTTATAGCATTTTTATGGAATATTTAAAGCAAAATATCTGCTTTTTCTTTCAAGGAGGAGGAAAGGATAGACAGGCATGAAACAATAGTTCAGGATTGGACTACGCACATTGCATTCTAGGTTGTGATATCTCTGTTTTCACACACACACACACACACACACACACACGCACACACACACATAAAAACTAACACGCTAAGAAATTAAATAAGTGGTAGTAAGGGTTCTGAACAAAACAGAGCGCACCATCATCACTTTCTCTTTTATTCCCTCATACAAAGTAGCTTAAAGTGAGCGGAACCATGTGTGCGACGGTTATATCCTTCCCCCCCTAGAGGCCGTGGCCCTGCAGCAGTTGCAGCTGGAATGCTGTCAGTTCCTAGACGCGATAATCAGAACCAGATTCAACAGCGGACCGATCCGGGGTCCCTGTCCGATCTCGATCAGGCCCACGCGACGCCTCAAGTATTCCCCCTCTTCCCCTGTGGCTGTAACCTCATGTCAAAAATGCAGATTTGATTAGCAAGGGCATTAGAGCAGGGATTCTCAAATGTTTTCATGTCATGGACCTCTGAATTAGACGTACATTAGACCCCCATGGACCCCATTTGATCAGATTTTGTCCCAGGACCCCTCATATGGCAAGATTTCTATTGTTGATTTAGTATTGAAATGTCTGTCTAAATTGTACGTGAGGAGATGGTAGTGGTGATAGTGAAGGTGGGGGGACCCCCAGGAACCCCCTCAAGGACTCCTGGGGGTTACTGGACCAAGTTCGAGACCCACTGCATCAGAATATATTTTGAGAAGGAAGGAGGGAAGGAAGAAAAGAGCGAGGGAGGGATCGAGAGATGGATTTAATGGTCTAAAAATGTTTATTCTGTTTTCACACTCATGTCAAAGAGTCAAGTAGAGAGAGGTAGAGAGGTGGAAAGTAGGGTTTCTGATACAGCATTTAGACCATCATGGGACACTAAAGGTGCTTTGCTAGTTGCCATTCACTTTCACTGAGAGTGGGGTGGCTGTTTGTTGGGCAAATCCCCCAAACTAGGTGATGCAGCCAGTGAATCTAGCGCACAAGCTGTGGTGTGGAGGGTGAAAAAATTTAAATCTGTAATTCCAAGTGTAATCTGAAGGTGCTTCACATCACAGCCAATCAAGTTTGAGTTGGTGTTGACGTCACTTCCTGCTAAGACATTCAACATTGCGACCACTAGCCTAGCTAACAATGTAGCATTAGCATTACATTATCGTTAGCATTGCAGACTTGTTAATAGGGTTAAACTAATATGGGGTTTTAAAGGCTGATAGCGATATTTTTAGATTGAAGCCGCCAATAGCCAATATCTTGTGCCAATATTCAGTATCTTTAAATTTGACCATTTTCATACTGAAAAATACATAAGTTATATGTGTTTTCCCCCAGAATTTCATTCTTGGCAGGGAGGTAAAGCCTCTGAAACTGCATTTAGACCATGCAACACTAAAACTCTCCATTGAAACCCGGGAGAATAATGATAATATAGGTGGCCAAAACTAATTGGCTCGTATGATTTTTAATAAAAGCACAATAGAACAATAGAGTGGAAAGAAGGAGGACGGAGGATGGGGCGAGAAAAGGAAGGATTTACGAGGCAAGAGGAGGAGTGGGACGGGTTAAGCGCTCTGGATTTAGATGTGCTCTTCCTCCATCTGATCTGAACTGCTGTCTGCACTTTAATAAGCGCTTTCATTTATATTAAACATGCAAATGTAGCCTTTACAGGGACATTGATATGCACAGAGGAAACCAGGGTGTGTGTGTGTGTGTGTGTGTGTGGTGAGAGTATCTGCGTGTGTATGTGTGGTATTTGAGAGGGATTGTATGTGTGTGAGTAGGTAGTGTATATTTGTGTGTGTGTGTGTGTATGTGTGTGTGTACCACTTTATCAGGGTGCTCTGTTCATTAGCCCAGTGTAATTGTGTTAACAGTGTTGCAGGCGGTACGGGAAGAAAATATCTGCATGTAAAGGTCACATCATAGGAGAGATGACACAGGGATAGATGACACACACACACACACACACACACACACACACTTTGCCTCGCTCTCTCAGATGCACATGAAAATGGGTTTTGCTGTTTCTGTGAACATCCATGTGTGGATGTCTGCTTTGGCTGTGATACAGTATGCATATCTCTTCATGTGTGTGTGTGTGTGTGTGTGTGCATGTGTGTGAGAGAAAGTGCCTGATTCAAGTGGCAGTATTTAATCAAGCATGATATTCCTCCTCTCAGCTCTTGACTTGGAACCTGCATGTAGGCAGCAGCAACAGCAGTAACATTATCCCGTGTGTGTTTGTGTGTGTGTGTGTGTGTGCATGTTTCTTTGCGTGTGCATCTAAGCACATGTGTATTGCTCATGCGTTTGTTTTCATGTGTGTGTGGGTACATACTGATTGCATGCATGTCTGCGTGCTTCCACATATGTTTGTGCCCTTGTGTATGTGTGTGTGTGTGTGTGTGTGTGTGTGTGTGTGTGCGTGTGCAACTATGACTTTAATTGGAAAGGACATACAGTGTAAGATAGTTAGGGACCCAAGGCAAGATGCGAGTTTCCTCTGCTAATTTAATGCTAATGTGTCGTCCTCATTTTTGTGGATGATCTTCAATGTTTCCATATATCTATTTTTCAGAAATGTACAGCATACGATCATATTGTTACATGAAAGGTAGAATGCAATGAAAGCAGGATGTGCCAAAGACGATTTACACATAACGACTTTGAAGAGAGGGTTAAAACATGAGCATAAATATACAAATACATGATAGTGAGAATACATAAATACATAAACCTTCCCACAAATAACTGCTCTGTGCTATCCAGACTGGGTGTGACAGTATGCTTTATATGATCAAATGTGTTTTTCCATAAAAAACAAAAACAGAAAAAATCTTATGGATTATCAGCATTCAACTGACACACAGAATCAGTCTGAATGATACTGTTATTTCCTACTGCTTTGGGTGTGTGTGTGTGTGCCAAGTGTCATAAAAGTCCTAAATAAATCCAGAGGAAACACTGAGGACAAAAGGCACTTCAAGGAGAGAGCCGGAATGGTGGAACCATTTTAGAATTTTCAGTTACCAGGGCACAGTGGCAGGTAAATTTCCGAAACCCACCCACCACTGTTACTATTTTACCAGCCAACTAGATGTTTAGAACAGAATCAGACCTTGAAATGGTGTCTGGTTACCTGCCAGAGTGGCTGGTAGAGTAGACAATAATAATTTACCAGCATTTGGCTCGTGGTTGGTGTTAATTTCCCACTCTGGTAGTTACACATCACAGCCAAAAGGCTCTGGTTATGATTACCTGCCACTGGAGTTGTTTTGAGCTATTCAAATTAAGGGCCAGACCAGAGCCATGCTGACTGTAAAGGTAACACTTGTTGATAGCAGTAAGGGCAAGAGAGGCCTAATGACAAAGGCCAAATGTCCCTCCAAGACACTGAACCCCTACCGCCTCACTTGGAAGTTTCCCTGGATAAGAGCATCAGCTAAACGCCTAAAATGTGAAATTATTAGGTTGAGTTAAAGCTCAACTACTACAAACACTAAAAAACAAGTACACCAGTGAGTCGATTTAACTCGGCAGCAAAAGGCTTTTGGCTTTGGTAATGTAGCAGTTGGGGAAAATCCCTTATCATCTGAATAACCATAATGATTGTAAAGTTGAAACCTTAAAGCTGCTGATGAAGTTGAGTTAAAGGATAACAGCAGGGTTTTTATAAGTTCATGTCAATGGTCCAGATTCCTGCACACAGGTGTCTGCACACTTTCAGGATAGTTGATATCAGGGCTTGCTTTCCTCCCTTCAGAAGAAGCCATGTGCTGCCATTCATTCTTATACAGTATGAAAAACTTGATCTGGTTTGGTCAAACTTTCTGTTTTATCCTTATTTCATTGTGCTGAGTTGAATGTTTTCATATCAGCGCTGCAATGTTTTATAAACAACGAAAATCAAGTTAAAAAATGTTTAAAAAAAATCCAACTACATACGACAGGCATTGCAAAATGATTGAGGGAAATGTAAACTAAACGTAGCCAGGAGTAAATGCGCTGTGTGTGCATGTGTTTGATTGTGTGTGTATGTGTTTGTGTGTGCTGTCATGGTTGTGTATATGTCTGCATGTGTGTGCATGTGAGACAGTGTGCAGGTATGTTTCTGGGATGTCGTGGTGGGTCAATCCTACATCAATTTTTATTCAACAAATGCATTTCCATAGATATTTTACGATATTAACCTCATCCACCCTGTGTGTGGAACCACCATTACAAATGCATGTTTCGCAGCCAAGCTTTGTTCATACCCGCAACCCACAACCCACACTTTATTTTAAATTCTAGTCGAGATCCCAAGGTTTCCAAAGATACCAAACATGTCATGCTGAACTGCAGAGACGTTTGTATAAAAAGATGCACAAGATATCTAGATTTTTTCCATTTGATGTAATGGTGCAACCATAAAAAAATGGCATCTTGGGTTTGAATATGTCGTTCACAATAAGCAGCTATAGCTTCAATGAAGCGTTGGAATGAGCAGATATAGAATATGGATGTGAAATTGTCGGACAGTATGGAAAAATGCATTTTCTAACTTTTGAAGCTACTTAAGAGGAATTTTGCCGTTTCCATTCAGCTTTTCTAATTCGATACGTCATAATTTGCACAAAAAAAAAAAAAAATGGAAACCCAAATTCAGTTAAAGCCATAAACCACTCACTCTCATGCAGAGCAGGCGTTGCCGAATCAGTGTTTACGCCCCCCCCCCTCCCCCCCCTCCCCCCCCTCCCCCCCCTCCCCCCCCCTCCTTGTAGCGACTGAACACTTGCGCTAACAGCCCCAGTTTATAGCCGGTATTACTGCACCGCCATGACAATAAAACAGGTTTCTATTGCAGCCCGAGTATAAAGTCTCCCAACCAAGATAGATGGTGATATTTCTCTCGCCTCCAGATATGGAACTACAGTAGGCACTTAGTTTCCCATCCATAGACCTATCAGAAACAGTAGGGAGCTCTCTCTCTCTTCCTCTCTCCTTCCCGCCGTTTTGTGTCTCTCTGCAACTCTCTTACGCATGCACACCTGCACACACACACACACACACACACACACACACACACACATATGACCACATACACTCTGATTCCAATGCAGTGATTTCTACTCCCAGAATTGGAATTACTCGGCTGCACAATTGCTCTCTCTGTCTCTTTCCCTTTCCCTTTCTCTTTCTTTCTCTCTCTCTTTCTCTCTCTCTGTCTGTCTTTATCCTTCATTGCTCTCTCCCTCTCATTTTCTTAAACTGCAAAATTGCTGTTCTGCGGTTGGGAGCCAGCTTCGATTATCTACGCCAAATTCCCTGATAAAGAGCAGTGTTTCTGGGCCTATTCAAGCACTTAAAGCCCCTCTAAATGGCTTTAGCTGCAGGGTCCCCTCTTTGGAGACTGCACACACACACACACACACACACACGCTCAGACTCCATTGCAGTGATTTCAACTCCCAGAA